>NW_025765046.1:0-282685 GCF_003918875.1 Haliotis rubra | reverse complement strand
TTCCGTAGCTGTCAGTTGCGTATTGCTATAAATGAAATTTATAGATGATTAATTTGTGAACTCATTGATTATTTAATTCCTAAATTCTAGTAAGTCTTATTAATAAACTGTGTTTTGTAGGCAAATATTCAGGAGTACTACAGAAACACCCATGGAACTGTCATGGTGACAGCAATAATCTAATATTATATGAAGCATTGAAAACTCACCAGCAAATCCTTTGAAAACAGCTGTTGAAAGAGCAGGGGTGGTCAGTCAGTCTAGATTGGGAACGTAAGTCTCCATACAATCTTTTTAATTGCCTAAAAATGTATGAATTTTTTTTTGTAAACAAACAACGAGGTATGGAACACGTGTGTTACTTTTTTAGGAAGGGAAACCCCTTCGCGTCACAGGTCACGCGATTCAAAATGGCGCTGCTGGTATGTGAGTGATCGACTGAGTTGTTTGAAGGCTTGTCATTATTTATTTTTAGATATTTTGATAACGAAAATAGGGCGCACGTGTAGGTTTAAGTACAAAGAAGTCATTCATATAAGTTTTTCGTGGGCAAGAATGGTAACGAGTGCGCGAAAGTGCGACAAAGGATTTCCACCATTGAGGTTTACAGTTTCCAGGTGTTAAGTAGGTCGCAGTGATCCGGAATACCCTTACGTACTGTACACAATTAAAGACACAAGGGGATAGGTCGAGCACGAACAACCGCATTGTCCATAATAAGCTCTATTTTTATCATTCCATTTTTCAACTCACCTTTGATGGGATTTTACACAGGTGCATGGTTAGAGAGCCCTATAGGCACTCAGTAATCTGTTCTTGCAGGATACTTGCGTTTATATAGATCAGAATAATTAATTGTATAGTCTCTCCACTACTGCCCAAAGTGTGGCTGAGCACTTCATATCAAATGTGAGTGAATTGAATTTTGAAAAGGGCCGAAGCATCTTCCGTTGATGGGGTAATGGTTTTTGGTCAAAATATCTGACCATCGATCAGAAGATCTGTGGTTCGAAGCCCATCACAATACAGGACAGGAATCTATTGTTGCCATCCAATCAAGCATGCCCTTATGACAATCAAGCTAATCATCGGTAAACGTTACATCTTTAATATTGATAATAATAATAATAATAATACGGTGATGGTGAGCATGATAAACGGCCTTCCATGGATGCCAATGAAAGGTTCTGGAAACAGTTGTGGTCTATACCCGGCGACTGTAACCTTAGGCACCATGGGTCCGTGATTATGACCATGCAATGCATGAGAAAGTAAATAGGTCGTTTGTCTGTTACATCTCACCAGATTGCCTGAAAAGTGTCATCAAAAAGTCAAAATCTAATACAGCTCCAGGGCCTGATGGCATTCGAAACCGGTATTGGAAACTGTTCCCCTGTGTCCAAACACCATTACTACACTGTTTCAATTCTCTTGTGGACACAGGTGATGTTCCTCCATGGTTCTGCAAAGGCCGCATAATACTCCTTCCCAAGAAAGGAGACTTGACTGATCCCAAAAACTTCCGCCCTATCACATGTTTGAATACACAATACAAAATATTCACAGGGTGTTTGACAAACCTCGTGTCATCTTACTGCTCTTCCAATGATATAATTTACAGAGAGCAGAAGGGGGCGAGAAAGGGATGTTGGGGGTGCAAGGATCAACTTCTTGTACAAAAAAAACTCTCCATGTGCTTGATTGACTACAAAAAAGGAAACGACTCTGTTCCTCACGAATGGATTCTGAAGTCTCTTCATTGTAAAGACCTCCCTGAGCGACTACTTGATTTACTCAAGTCTTTAATGAGTTGCTGATCGACTCAACTTGAGATGTACTCGCAAGGGCAGGTGCAGACTTCGGAATCTATTCCAATCAGAAGGGGAATTTTCCAGGGGGACTCCTTTAGTCCTTTGCTTTTTTGTTTGTCTCTAAATCCTTTGAGCTTTCTGCTCAACAGAGATGAGGGTTACCATCCCGGACCCCCAACACCTCTTACTCATCTCCTTTACATGGATGACATCGTCTGATAACAGAGCCCACCACCCTCGTTCCTCTCTTAACCGTTTATACATGCCAATCAATTCTGGAGGTTGGGGTTTGATTAATGTGGAGGCTCTTCATGATAGAATTTTATTGTGTACTTTTGCACATATTTATTTATCGGATGATCCTCTAGTGATGCATGTGAAGACTCATGATGAAAGCAAGGAATTCCACAGCTATTTTAAGCGTGCCAAGGTTGTTGGACAGAATCTGAAATTTGAGGTTGATTTTGTTAATGGCGATGTACTGCTGGACGGTACAGTGATGGGAGTAAACCAGGTGAAGTCCTTCACCAAGTCTGCCCAGAGTCGGTCTTTTGTGGAGAAGCTTTCTGAGAAGCCATTGCATCGTGTGTACATGCAGTGTGTTGAACAGAATAGCAATCCCACCGACTCCTTCGCCTGGATGAAGTCGGCTGGTCTTAAATGTGAAACTGAGGGCTTTCTTTTTGCTGCTCAGGGCCAGTCACTTCCCATTCGCAATCGCCTAAATGTGATTCTTAAAGAAAATATCAATATGAAATGTCTACTTTACTTCGATGGGCATCGAAGTAGACCAACCACTGTTTTGTTCCCTAGTGTATGTTTATGTATGTCCTGGTAGCCCAAGTGTGTTGATGAATGCTCATGATGTTAATCACTGGATTGTATAGTCCAGACATAATTCTTTACATTTTTAGCAGGAATATTTCTGAGTGTGTTGTTAAACAAACAAACAAACCTGGACCAAAAGGTTGACATTTTAGATTTAAAAAGCGTGTGTTTTTAAAAGTGCCCTTGATTAATTCTGGACGGAATAGGTCCCCTGTTGATGTAATGTGACCCTGACCACACAATACCTGCCATCAGGCATAGTTGAAATATTTAAAGCAGATTTATTTCCTCTCAAATGTACGCAGTAATATCATGGAAGTATTGAAAACTGAAATCTTTCTTAGGATGTTAAACATGTGCAAAATATGTTAAATTGCCACATTCTAATGTTTTCCTTGTTTCCTTGTGAAAGCAGCATCGTTTGATCTGAAGTCCCTTCTAACGGAACGCAGCTGGACACAAGCGTTACAGGAAGTGTTCAGAGAGAAGTATTTTAAAGACCTCCAGGAAAGTCTGGGGCAAGATTATTCAGGAGCAAAGCAGATCTTTCCTCCAAAAGAAAAGATTTTTAATGCTTTTAACCTGACCCCAATTGACAAGGTAAACATTTTTGTGAAAGTGTGAAGTGAGGTCACAGATCTGAATCTGTAAATGCGTCAGATTTTTGTAACTAAAACTTTCATTGATAATCTGAAAATGTTTTGAAAAATTTGTGGTTAAATTGTTTTTTACTATGTACTGTAAAGTCCATAATATTTAACAGAATAACAGAAGTTTATCGTATTTCAAGGCCATGAGGCCTAGAGTACAGTTTAAGATGTAAAACTGTGACATACCATTTTACAAGAGCTGTAATCTTTGAATATACAATGCCATTAAGAAAGTGGTCAAATGCAACACATGTTCTATTAGGGACAACGCCCTCAAGGCAAAGCACAGACTCCCGCACCCTGCCGGGCCGAGTCACACCCAGGACCCGAGCCCACACCCTCAGAGTCGGGCACCAAATAGCCAGCACACAAAGTTCGCCGCCTACGCGGTGGCTGGACAGGCTGGCGGGCGGCCCTGTGCGCCAGCGACCAGGTGTCCGAGTTCGAGAGTGCGGGCCCACATGAACAGCTATCCTGGGCAGGTCAAACATAGGACACATATCCACACACACGCCACACACACAAAAAGAGAACTCTATCCATTTAGGTGCGGGCCCGAATCCCGGATATGTCCCAACTCAACAAAACACCAGAGCCCGAACCCAATCATGAAAGCCTAATCCCAAACACAACATATGATACTCTGTAATCTTGATTTGAATAGTTTGTACAGGTAGGTGGCTAAGCGGAGCAACTGAATACTGTCTGTTGTTGATAACCAGGTAATGAAGTATGGATGGCTATAATAACACATAGGAAGATAATATACCCGAATGTAAGCGTACTATGGACATATAAAAAGAATATTAAATTAGTCTTCTTGACCTGTTCTGCAGTACGGGCATAATAAATCAGCAGGGTTACAATTGTGAACATGTTTGTATTTAGTAACTTTATAATTATTTGAACAACATCTGAACTTAGTCAAAGCCCTTCTTAATTGTACAGATTTTAAAGAAGGTAAATATCTTTCAGTATAAAGCTGAGATTTATATATACAATAAGTTGATAAAAGAGTAGAATTACAAATATCTTGATTCCAATGTTGCCTGTACAGGTCTAAGAAACGTTGTTTACATTCTAACATGAATAATTTACTATTTTCATCTTCTTGACAGATCCATACAAGACCAAAGCCGTGAGGAAATAAGAAAAGTCTAACTGTTGATGCCCAGTTTATATATGTAGTCTATGTCATCGTGTTGCTTCATAAGTAAATAACAATGTTTTACATATGTATTACAATTCATAGCGCTTATCTTTAACCAAAAGCATATAGCTCTTAGCTGTTGATGAATAAACAAGGAATGGCGTCCACATTCGCCCAAATATTGCTGGGAGCGGCGTAAAACTAAACTTACTAACTCACATTCGCCCAAAGTTGACAAGTTGCTTGTTCGGTAACTAACCTTTAGAAAGAATTTACAAAATTTAGTGTGGATAATTTCTAAAACTTCCCTTTGTTTTGTTCCCGAAATTTCTGAACCGAACATTAAAATTGGCTGAATTTTCTTATAAACATATCCTATAAAACTTACATCATCAGCAAATAAAAGCAGACAAGATTTTTCAATACAACTATCTACAAAAATACTTCATGGGTCCGTTTGAACAATAGTTGAAGCTAATTCTTCAATATACATCGCAAACAAAACTGGTGACAACGTACACCCTAGTCAAACACCTCGAGAAGATGAGAACATTTCTGTAAACCAACATGGCGTACATCTCACATACGCGTTTCCATTACGATAAATACTTTCTAAGAGTTTATATTATTTACCATGAATTCCTTTTCTAAGAACCTGAATGAGAAGCCTGCCTCTATCGACCTGATCAAATGCCTTTTTGAATTCTATGAAAATAAAAAAAAGTTTCCCTTGTTTTTTTCTGAGATTCTTATGCGCTAATGTAATTAAGATTAACATGTTGTCTACAGTCGAATACCATCTCTGAAGCCAGCTTGTGCTTCCGATACCGCCGAGTGCAGTTTTAACCAAAACTGTAATCTTGTATTAATAATTGAGGTGAATACTTTGCCTAACATATCAAGCAAAGTAATCCCTCTATAATTGTCCGGGTCGGAGATAGAATGTCAACAATAGCTTTTGTCGCCTCGGTTGGGATGCCATCCAGTCCAAGAGATTTACCATTTTTTAAGTTCTTAATATATCTTTATATTTTCTCTTCAGTTATAGAGTCGGAAAGAACATCGTTACTTTCTGCACGATTCTCACAAACCGATGCATTGTGGTCTGATAAATACTCTTGTACATGTTTTTGTCAAAAGGGTTTTCTAAGTCAACGTCAGCATTTAACAGAGTTTTGAAGTAACTGTAACAATTATCTGCAGATATGTCACAGTCGGCAGATTTTTCCCACACACCATAAAGATTTCAACAGTCTCCAAAAAGCTTTACAGTCTTTGTTTTTAGCAGCTCCCGTTACGGCATTTACCACTTTACGATCATATTCTTTCTTCTTTTGTTTACGAATTGCCTGAGAATAATGTTTACATTCAATATACTTCTTACAATCATCAACACAATCAGATTTTCTAAAAATATTCAAGAGTTTATGCTTATCACACATTCCACTTTGGCTGAACTGGGCGACTGCAATTTTGTTTATTAAAGTCTTTCTTACTTTTAAAGTCTAAGTCATTGAGAGAAGAAACAAATAATTGTTGCAAATAATATACACACTTAGTGACATCATCAGAGTTTTCTTCAAAGAAGTCCTAGCATGATTTAAGGCTGTGCTCTATGGACAGTGTATAGGGCACGCTGTTGTAGTCCCACACGAAGCGATCACAAGTGATGGTCGGCGTCCGTGTTGCAGGTGCTTCGTGTAATGTCGATTTCCGTTGGCCCAGAAAACACGGGACGTAATGGAATATGTCTGTTGACATTACACAGTAATCAGTTACACTGTTACCTTGTGCACCAACAAACGTGAATTCACCAACTTTGTCCCCTTCCGATCCTCCGTTGGTGTCATGGAAATCAATTTTGAGCATAAATCCAGAAATTGTTTGTCGTAGTGTTTGACAACTAAATACTGGGATGGTCTTTCGATATTAAAGAGTCAAGCAGTATATCCTTATCATTGTCAAATATAATGTAATTCTGTAATGTTCTAGAGTTAAAATCGGGTTCGATCCCCGACCGCGTGATACCAAAACCCGTTAAAATATGGTACTTGTTGGTCCCTGCTTGGCGCTCGGCATTAATGGGTACAACAAGGACTGGTCGGCTCGGAGTCAGTATAATGTGTCTGAGTGGGGTATTCATGCTTCACTGCGGCATGGTATCTCAGTGGGCTAGCACTATAAAGCCAGCTTAAATCTGGGCTAGTACAAGCAGCCGCGCATACACATACACACGCATGCACGTCGTCATATGATCGAAATATTTTCTCAAACACGACGTTACACCCAATTTCAGCTCACCTCACCTACAGTTAAAACCAACTTTCAATATAGAATTGCGGTTATTGTACTCATTCAGCATCTAATATCAGTGCATTTCTAGATTTCCTGTGCATATAGGGCGAAATGTCCTCTTTAATATCAACAGTAATACACCACTATATCTCCGTAGTTGTGATGTTTTATCTCGGATACGCTGCAAACAGTAATTATAACCTGGTATTAGATCGGCAAAATCATCCCATAATATTTGACATCTATACATAAAGTAAAGTGACTCCATATTTTCTTTTGTATGTGATCGATCCTTTATATCGATCCATATATTTATAATATATTTCTGATTTCCTGATCGTATATTTGTTGTTTGTTGTTTTACGCTGTACTCAGCAATATTCCAGCTTCGTGGTGGCCATCTGTAAATAATCAACACACTGGTACCGTTCTTAATGGCATGTTGACAGTGGGTGTTGCTTTTCAGGTGAAGGTTGTGATCCTTGGAGAAGAGCCGTACTGCAATAAATGGGAGGTGAGAAACTCAAATAGTTATTGGGGGAGTTGGGATAACTTCCACTCCTCAAGCAGAAACAAGATAGATATCAGATTTTGTTTGAGTAGCGTTCTTGGTTTCATGCAGAAAACCAACGAGTTATTTGCAGACACACAACCTCAGGGAGTAATTTGGAGAGTTGTGGTAGCGGTCACTTCGTCTCACACAGCCCCAGGGAGTTATCGGGGAGTTGGGGATAATAACACTTCATCATTGTGTTGTGAGATAGTTTGTACTGAACCATATTATTCCCCTTCTATCCTGCACTGCACGTGATGCAGATCCTCTTAATGAAGCAAGTCTGGAGTTATGTATTTGCAGATACTAAGCGCAAGCCAAAGTATTGAGACATTACCAGAATGGTCTAAGGAAGGTAACTGTGTAGTAACTTGGGATCTGGTGCTAACCGTTTTCGATATTTTGAAACCATGGGTTTTTTCTTTTTTAGGCGGACGGGCTGGCATTCTCGACGCCTAAAGGGCCACCTTTTCCCCCATCTCTAGACAACATATTCAAGGAGTTGGAAAAAGACATCCAAGGGTTCAAGAGGCCTGCTGTCGGAAGTCTAGAGAAATGGGCAGCAGAAGGAGTGTTTCTTCTCAATGCTAAGCTCACTGTGGAGTAAGTTTGTCATATAATGTTTGCATGATACAGGGTTGACTGACTTGAATGACCATATGATTCGGTTTGTCTGTCATCAGCATTGTCCATAAATATTTTTCAGTTGAAAATTATATATATTTGGCATCTTCTCCAAAATAGCTTGGAAGTTTGTTTGTATACAGTTAGTTGCCTCTTATAAAAAGCATGAGTTGCCGAAGGCCAAATCTTACCCCGATTTTCATGTGTGTCAATGCTCTTTTCAAAGCGTCAGTACCCCAGTATATCGGGGTCAGATTTGGTCTTCAGCAACTCATGCTTTTTGTAGGAGGCAACTAAACGTGTCAACTGCCCCCCGGACATCTGCCCCCAGACAACTGCCCCCTGGCTATCTGCCCCCAAGTCCATTTATTGTCCCCTCCCCCCCTCTCCCGGGACAGCTGCCCCCTGGGTTAATTGCCCACCGGACAACGGCCCCCCATCATATCAAAAACACACAAAACTAAACGTAATAGTTTTAATAGTTTAATTTAAAGCACTATGTAATATAACACAACACATATCAATCTGCAGATTCCCTTAGAGCTCATTTTCAGAAAGTTCATAATGTCAATTCACTTAAAAGGACAGATTGTGGGAGATGGCTCTTAAAAATTCCAAAATGTCTATAAAGTTGTATTTCTCAACGACACGTACAAGTCTTTTGGCACTGTCACGGTAGGCTTTTCGTTTTGGGGGGTGGTTCCTGACCAGTCACCATCTGACTCATCTGGACTTCGTTCAGTGCCTGTTCTTTTTGTAAGATTCCAATAAATGTCCAGATGTTGGGATGGCTAGCCTGTATGCTGGACTGCAGGTGGTGATGGAACACTTCAACAGCATTGTTTATTTTTGGTAGGTCTGACTCAATTCGGTCGTGAACATTCCATAGGTCGATTTCCTAGCGGCTTATGTTTGTATCTTTGACGTAGTCGATTACTTGCGTGAGGACCTCTAGAAGGTTCTGCTCAAGGGTCTCGAAGGCATCGATGACGTCGGCTTGAGGGACAAAAGCAAGGGCTGCCAACATGCGACTTGAGATGGAGAGCTCTAAATCTTGGGAGTACTGCTACTGAAGTCAAGCAGCTTGAATCCTACGATAAATGTTCTGAGACATGTGGTAGCAGTCACTTGTACTGCAGGACATACTTCACGAATCGCATTAATGGCTGCTTGTTCGAAGTCCACAATCAAATACTCTGGTTTCAAATCTGGATTTCGGGATGATAGCTGTGTGAAAAACTGCTCATATGTTGACTGTCGCTTGTTAGGAAGAAGGCCATACACACAGGGAAGAACACGATCATTGGACAAAGCATGTATGGTGTAAAGTTGATAAAAAAGCTCTGGAATGTACCATCACTTAACCATGTAGAGGACGTTTCGAGGAGGTTTAGATTTCTGGCAGTGGAAAACAATAACAGACGATCTTGCTCAGCACCATTGTCATACAGAAGGAAAGGTTCTCCCTGCAAAGTTTGTGTAAGTTCCTCTGGGACTATCAGATCGGCACTGGTTCTAGATATGGCGTATGGAACTTTTGCAGACTGTTTGTACCTCCTGATACAACAGCGAAGTGTCCTCAAAGGTGGAAGTTGGGAGGAGGAAGCTTCATCTATCGTTGTTACGCTCTGGTGAGAATCTGTTGGGGTGTTTCAAAAGTGTCAACCGTCTTACGTTTAATAGCATTTCTCACTTTAGCCACTTCTGCTTCTCTCAAGTCAGGTGCATGTGTGTGATCATGCAGATGACAAACTACTTCCCCGTCTTTAACCCTAGCCTTAAACTGACTGCGTATTCTCTTAACACATTCAAAAGAGTTAACTCCACTTTGTACCTCTTTCTGGTAACATACAAGAATCCCTCTAAAGATAACTTAACCTTCCCTCTCTGACTTGGAATCCACTCCATGATTGTGAAATGACTGACAGGACACCTTTTGCACAATGCTTATATACTAGCATTATTAGGGGCGATGGGATTAACTAGTCTGTGCATTAGGGGTATGTTGGTCAGTATGGTCATTTGAATGTTTTTATAATGATTTCTTGTGATTTTCAAGATGAAGTGATAGTTTTCAAAGCAATTAATGATTTCTTGTGTCCATCAACCCATCTAGCAAAGGCCACATTACTGTATAACCTTCTCCAAGATTAACTTTCTCCAAGATAAAGAAGAAAGGCACTGTTTGTTGATATAATGTAATTAATGTTTTCTTACTTAAGTTGTTATGTTAATCACAACTCAACACATTGTTTTAATAATTGAATTTAATAAATCCTATCAAGATGGGCGAGGGGGGTCACTTTTAGTTTTGATGGAGGGCAATTCTCCTAGGGGGGCAGTTGAAGAATGAGGACAATTTTTATGGATATACAACTTCTTTATTCTATTTAGGCGACGGTTCGACATGGATTCTAATGTCGTTGTCAAGCGACATCTGCCCTATTTTACCGCCTGCCCTCTTGTTTCATGCTGTGGTACTTGGCGAGTTCTGCCAAGATCAGATGGAACTCTTCCTCCGTGATCTTGTTGTCAGCAAGTGCTGTTGATAGGTGATCATTGATAGTGTTCAACTTGGCTTCGGCTAGAACCCTGATCTCTTCATGCTTTAGCGCTTTGCGTTTCAGCCGACGTGAAATGAATTTGAGAGCTAGTCCTGCCAGCACTGACACCCCGGCTAGTATTTGCAACCTGATGATGACGGGCACGGCCACGATGGTCAACAATAAACCAGCGTTGGTCGCCCTGAGTCCCATGGCACTGTGGTACTTTTTGTGCAATGCGCTTCCGGCATCTCGTTCTTGTTCCAGTTGGCCTTTGATCTCGCTTATTTGTCGCAGACGAAATCCGTCCACGGTTTCTGGTGTTTCAACCACTTCGCCCATGGTGGAATACAATCCCATTTTGTATGGTAATTTAAGTTTTGAAATAATATTCAATTGGTTTTCTATCAATTTCTTGTGCGTATACTTTACGCTTATTTGGCACATATATTTGGATAAATACAATGTATTTAGTGAAATGGGAGATCATAAATCTTGAAAAAACATGATCACCTCGAGGCTTGTGAAGGTGGGTGTTCCTGGTTGTACATAAATAAGGCAATGTTTAAAACGACGATTTCAAGCCCAAGGAATTTTTAACCTAGCCAGAATTTTAACATCTTCTGCAGGGGCAACAAGAAGAAAGACATCAATAAGAAGAACCTTGTACAGCATTTATCCACGTATGTGGGGGTTGATACAGTTTTTAAAAATGGAGAACTAACTCTTTAATTTTTTCTCCCTGGGACGGGTGACTAACACATTTCTTATCCAGTCTCGAGATAATGAATCTGTGTACGACGTCTTTTATTCAGCTACTAAAGTACCGAGTGGAAGGAAGCCCACTGTTTAATGTTTTAGTGACAAAACCCCCTCATCATCCGTGAACGTACGGATGGGTAAGGGTAGTACTGATTATCCAGTTTAATTCGGGCATCATTTCTCATCGTTTGTAAACATGATTTTTTAAGCAAAATGCGTAAAAGATATTTTCCGTACCAGGCTGATCGAATCCTTGCATCTCCCTGAGATCAGAGAGCGCTAGTGCGGTGCATTTTGAGATGCAATGTTTACCCGAAACGTCACCCATCATATATAATTATAGCTTGTACAAAATAGTTTTCAATTGGTTTTCTGAAAGTGTTTCATGTGTGAACTTCAAGTTCATGAGAAGAATATTCGTGGGTAAGAACATTTTATTGCTGGGAATATTCTTCTCCAAGGTGAAATTGACCCTCTCGAGACCATCGAAAACGTTGTGCTTCTTTGTACGTAAATTGCGCAAACGTGATATTGATGTTTTTGAGCCCAACACAGTTTGACTCCCATCATGATTTCAACATCGGATGTCCGCTGTTCTCCGAGAAACACTTTGATGTATAGCGTAGTGGTCGATGGAATTCCTTGTAATGCCTCCGATGTTTCATTGAATTCGGCCACCAGGTGCAAACTTGTGCTGTCTTGGAGGTTCGGTTGACTTGAAAGCATTTGGTCTGCCTTTCTTGGGACGGCGCCCATGAACAGGCTGCGGGTTTGTGACAGGACATAAGCTCCCAGCACAATCCCATTATTGACGACTTTGGTGACGTAATGATCCTTGTTTTCGGCACACACACAGGGACACACGACGTTGATATCGAGCAGCCAGTCGATGTTAGACAAGATCATCGTCCATTGGTTGTCGTCAGTGTAGACATGGTTATATACGGGCTGTTTTCGGAGGTACCCCGTGTCTCGACATCATTTAAATCACGTAGACCAACATCGAATGATACGACCATCACCCATTTGTCATTGTTGTTACAAGCAAGATTGTATAGAGTGTAGTTTATGAGTCCAACAGTCTCGGCATTGTCCAAATCTCCTCGGTTGCTGACGCCGTCACAGTGGGACACTTTGGTGCGTTTGTACATGTTGTTTTTCATTTGCAAGGCATACAGCTTACCTCTGCTTTGGCTCCAAGGTCCGTGATCGCTAGGGTGGCGCATAAAGGAACCTTGTTAAGGATCTAGATCTACTCAACTATGTGTCAACCAGTCAGGCGTTAGACATTTCAAGACGGAAAACCTTCGCTGGCTTTGAGTTCTTGGAGTAGGCTTTGATGTGAGCTATTTTTCTAATGTTTTGTTGATATTTCACAGGCTCAAGCTTTTATATGTTATGACAGTAGATTACCGATTTAACTGTTTATATAATTTCATTTGACTATTTCACCATGCGTTCTTCTTACCCAGTTACTTTCTCAGTTCGATACTTAAAAGCAACGTCATTATTTAGCATTGTCAGGATTTCTAACTGTGATAGAGATATGTCTCTTTCACAAACAAAACTCAATTTCTGTTTCATTGACACCTATGTTTTTGATTGCCTGTCTGCTAATGCCAGTATGCAATACACAACTTCGATCACTGGCCACATGCAATTTGAACATAACACCTATCAGGCTGTACACCATAAACAAAACGCATTGATTTATGATTCTGTCACATTATGTAATTACACAGACAGGCAGGTGTGATACTTGTACACATGACATGTCATGATGTCTGTTGATTGCAAAATGTTATACACAAAAGATAAGCATGTATTTACTAAACCCATCATCTCTATACACACACAAAGAGCCCTGAGCGTATCGGCAAATGAACCAGCCAATGAAAGGAGTTCATTACTCTTAAGTGCACCCCCACCCGTTCTGACTGGGTTCGGTATCCCGGGTGCCTCGTTTCGAGGGAAGTAAACCCAAGTACAAAATATTGCACTTTTTGCAATCGTACGCTTATAATTTTGTTTATTTGTTTTTTTTTCATAATCAGCAATGTATATTATATGTCATGAATGAGTGATAATTGTGTTTTAATTATGTTTTTGTTTGGTTGCATGTGACCTTTAAGTAATTCATAAAGGTAGGTGGGTAACGTTTCTTTTGGCGTTTAGTGTAGACTGTGAACAGAAGGGCACCGAGAACTGATCCCTGGGGAACATCATATAAAAGTGGTGACTTTGATGATTGTACATCTCCAATTTTGAGAGATTGTGTGTGACCTCGCAAATATACTGGCCACATAAAGAAACTGTGCACACAAAAAATATAAATATAGGCACATATTTGTAAATACATAAATACATTTGTGAAAATAGCAAGTATTGGAGACAATCAAACGCTCATGCACGTGCCAGGCGACGTGACCTCATTGACGGTGGCCTAAGGCCTTGCAATGTGTTACTGCACGTGCAGCCCGTACAGATGCACACAACACGTGAAACTCTGAAATTGCTGTCACTGTCGAAAGCTTGATCTTTGGTCATTCAAACGTTCACCAATTCACATGAGAAGTCACATGCACATCATGCTAAGATTAACATCTGCTCAACTTCATGAAGCCATTGGAATGGTTCGAGCAGGAATGAGCCAAAAACAGGTGGCAGCACATTTCCAATGTCATCGTAACACGATATCTGCATGGGTCAGGCGTTATCGAAACAGTAATGCCGTCGCCGACCACCCACGTTCTGGGCGTTCCCGACGTAACGACGCAAAGACAGGACAGGTGGATTCGGGTGACTCATCTCAGATACTGGTTCCAGACAGCAGTGACCACGCCCCAGACCATTTCCCAGGCCTTCAATGCTCATTTGCTAGCCTCTATGCGTCGTCGATGCACTGCTGTGCTTTACGCACATGGTTTTCATACCCGTTATTGACTTTGTGACTTCGTCGTGTGACCCCCTACTCGATTTTGAACTTCTGACGTCATCGTTACGGATATTGTTCATGTTCTTTTGACAATTTCTTGTAGTCCGATACTTCAGCTTATAAAGTGTCTACATCATTTCGTCTTTGCTGTGTTGTATTCCAATTCTGAAGGCATTTTCTGTGTGCACAGTTTCTTTATGTGGCTAGTATATATGAGGAAATCTACTTGAGCGCAGTTCCTGTTATCCCAATGCGATTTTTAATTCGATGCACGAGTAAGGTATGATCTATGGTATCGAATGCGCTGGATAGATCAAGGAGCATGAGTGCTGTCACCTTCTTCAGGCCCATATTGACAAGGATGTCCTTGTGGATTCTCACCAAAGCTGTATCTGTACTGTCAGATATCTTGTAGGCTGACAGGACGAATTTTGCGAGGTGACTTGTCTCAAGATGCGCCTTCAGTTTGTCATGCGTATCGCTAGTACTAACAAATCAAAAGTATGACCATGTTTGTGTGTGGCTATTTTCACGTTGTTGAACATTAGCAGCTGACAGTAGCTGAAGGAAATCCTGTGCAAACTTGTCAGCACTTTTGTCAGCATAAATATTAAAATCACCAGTGATCAGAAGATGCCCACGAGAGACTGCTACTGTTTCAATTAGCTCCGACATTTCAGTAGTGAACATATCATTTGTAAGTTTGTATTTCTTTGATTGTTGTGGTCAATGAGAAGTTTGACTTGTTCACTCTTGATGTTTAAGGTGAGATCACGAACCTCAAATGACTGGAAGGCATGTACACTTAAATTGAAAGCTGTTATGGAGATTTTTATACTATTGCTCAACCGCCACCACAGCTACGCTGTCTGTTTTGTTTAACTATCTCATATCCTTGAGGTACTAATTCAGAAAGCATAGCCTTGTCATTGTCATTCAACCCTGTTCTTGTCACAGCAAATACGTCATAGTCATTCTCAGTAATAAGGCCATGGAGACACAATGATTTGTTTCATACAGACTGAGCATTTTGAAGACCAAACTTAAATGTTTTGGGCAATAATGAGTGTGAGTGTTATCAAGTTATCAGAATTTATACCACCTGAGTTTTGAAGGGCGTCAACCTTGATTTGTGAAGAGGTAATCACTGGAATCTGTCTCCTTGAGCCTCCGCTACAGCCCCGTTAAGTTGCAGCATTTCCAACTCCTAGATGCTTCAGCTTAGCCCACAGTTGTCTGTCCAAGCGACCGTAAGACTTGTCTCTCAGGTTATATAAGTCAGAGTTCATTCTATGTTTGCCACAAGACAGATTATATTATACCTCAGCTTAATCTTGATACCAATCAAGTCTCGTCGGCTGTATACAATGGATGTATCCAAGTCCTTAGTGGACAGCGTTGTAGTGTAGGGTAAGTGGGTTTGTGTCATATGACAAAATGCTTAATAATGTCCACATCATTGAAGTTTTCTCGGCAAAACTTTCTTTGTCAAAATGAAACATATCATCACATGTTTCTGTAGAAAGTTCAGAGTTAGGTATGTGTATAAATATGAAAATATGTGAGAGAAGTAACTTGCTGCCACATGTTGCTACTAAGCACTACAGAACTCCAACAAGAGATAGTTGTATAAGATAAAAGATACATTGAGTGTCCTTCTAGTTGACTCTAGAATAAATGTCTTACTTTTGAAATACATATTTTGCAGAATCCGATTGTCTAAAGGGTTTCTAGGGTCATCCAAGGGAGGCAACTCTCCTTTGTTATGATCCAGTCAACTGGCAAGTCAAAATCAGAAGAATAGAGATTTTCACAATTAGATTGATTCATGTCTTGAATGTCATTGAATATCCTTCAGGTCCATTATGAACACGTTTTGGCAGTACACAGAAACTGTTGAATAATTAGATTTAAGAGAAATGACGTTGCAATGATAACAAAGGGAGGTAACTCCCATTTGTTTACCAACTCAACTGCTACAAACTGTCACATCACTCAGCTTAAATTTCAGCTTTAGATTTGTCTTTAGAACTCACAACAGGCTCTTAGTGATGATCATCAGTGAAGGTAACAAGGTCCACACACCTTAATCCATATTTTGGCACACTTTGTTATTAAGAAGGAAAGTAACAACATATGCTCAGAATACTGTTATAGCAGTTTCAAGTGTTGCCAGTGGCGCAAGAGCAGATAACTCATATATACTTATCCTATCTCACCCGATGGATTCCGACCAACCCTGCTGCATATATTACTACTACTTGCTCCAAGACGAGAATGACTACATAATGGGATTACATGATCAATCAGAGCCAAAGCTGCAGGAGCTACCAGACTGTCCAGATACGGGGAGCAGCAGGGGTGTTCGGGCGGATGCTTCAGAGAGGCCAAAACTTCATTTGCAGTTCGTTTCCACTCAACTGTCGAACATGAGAGAGAGTACAGAACTTAAGATAGGATAAGTGTATATATATATACATACATATATATATATATATACAACTTATAGTTAAAAGTTTCAATATGAAAGTCTATGAAGTCTGTACTAATTGCTTTTGAAGTTCCAAGACACCTTTGGAATTATGTCTTCGCTCACCTCTTTGGCTTGCTGTTTACATCCACTGACCCTATCACAGCAAGTTATTATCTGATCTTTTCATAGCTGATGCAAGCGATTTTGTTCGATTATTCGATCAATCGCGCCATCGCTAGTTATTTATATTGCTGACATATCCGGGCTGGATTTAAGAATTTAGAGAGTGAACTGGTGCAACGTGAAACTGCAAAATGCAACCTCATAATTCTATCAAGTTGCTCCTAGTGCATGTTAATATTTTGCTGCTCAAGGAATACAGACTTCACTTGAATAACAGAACGATGTGGAACTAACCAGAATCAGTGACTACACGGACAGTGACTGAGTGACTGTTACTGCTCATGTCTTGAAATTTTATGAAGTAAGATAAAGTGATCTTTTCAGGCCATGAAAAACCTTGTTATTATGCTCCAAAATCACAAAACCAAAACTCAATCAATAAATATGATTGTATAATTAAGGTGCAGGTGCAACCTGTGTATGTCACGTGCAACAACGTTATTACCTACTGTTGCACTGGGTGCAAGTAGATTTCATTTCTTTATTTTGATCCCTGCATTTCATTACCCTTTTCTGTTTCAGGGCAGGCACTGACTCCCATAAAGACTATGACTGGCAGAAGCTGACTGACCAGGTCATCAAGATCATCAGTGATCAGTGCCCATTTGTCGTTTTCATCCTCTGGGGAAACTTTGCTCAGACAAAGCTCACACTTATTGATGATGAGAAGCACACAATCATTGGGAATAAACACCCCACTTTAGTTAGTATTGAGACCGCAAACTGCAAATGTTTCTCTGAAACTAACGCTGCTTTGGAGGAAAATAGGCACTCTCCAGTAAACTGGTCTCTGGCATAAACTGGCAACAGAAGTAGAGATGCCAACCCTCCCGAATTTATCAGAATCATCCCGAATAATGCATGTCGATTCCGTCATTTTTTAAATTCATTCCGATATATTTCAAAATATAACAAATATATAGATTGTCGTACTTACTGGAGGGCTAGGATAATCTTTGACTATAAATAATGATGATTAAATAAATATAACACTTTATTTACAGACGTTCTCAAATTGTTTACACAAGGCAGTAATCCGGAAGTTGAGTAGGCTGCCTGATAAATTCCGTGTATTGTTTATTTTATTCACTTAACATTCACAAACACTGCTGCAGAGTACTGCAAACCGGTTTCGATTGTATAAGGATCGCTTTGTGCATATATAATTGCATTGAAAAGTTTCGTTCCTTTAGTGCAACAATTTATAGGGAACCCTAATTCCTAATTTTCCCTCTAATGGAGCTCAGATTTCTAATTGCACCACTTTGCGGTTGGCATCTCTGCAGAAGCTGTAGCAGCTGGTCCATGAAGTGAAATGAGCTAGACCCTGTAGTGGTAGTATCCCAAGTTTCCGGTCTTGCAGGGACTGTATCTCAATTATCTGGTCAAGAACTTTCGCAACTGGTCATTGCGTTGTCAGGAGCTGAAGCAGCGTGTTATTACGTTGTCAAGCGCTGTAGCAGCTGGTCGTTACGTTGTCAAAGGCTGTAGCAGCTGGTCATTACGTTGTCAGGAGCTGTAGCAGCTGGTCATTACGTTGTCAAAGGCTGTAGCAGCTGGTCATTACGTTGTCAAGCGCTGTAGCAGCTGGTCGTTACGTTGTCAGGAGCTGTAGCAGCTGGTCATTACGTTGTCAGTAGCTGTAGCAGCTGGTCATTACGTTGTCAAAGGCTGTAGCAGCTGGTCATTACGTTGTCAAGAGCTGTAGCAGCTGGTCGTTACGTTGTCAGGAGCTGTAGCAGCTGGTCATTACGTTGTCAGTAGCTGTAGCAGCTGGTCATTACGTTGTCAAGAGCTGTAGCAGTTGGTCATTACGTTGTCAGTAGCTGTAGCAGCTGGTCATTACGTTGTCGGGAGCTGTAGCAGCTGGTCATTACGTTGTCAGGAGCTGTAGCATCTGTTCATTACGTTGTCAGGAGCTGTAGTAGCTGGTCATTACGTTGTCAGGAGCTGTAGCAGCTGGTCATTACGTTGTCAGGAGCTGTAGTAGCTGGTCGTGGCAGCTGTTGCATCTCGTAATTACAGGCATCAGAGCTGTAGCAGCTGGTCCCCACAGTGACAAAGCTGAGGCAACTGTAGAAGGTGGTCATAACAGTGACAAGAGGTGTAGCTGCTGTAGTAGGTGGTCCCTACAGTGACAAGGGCTATAGCAGCTGTAGTAGGTGGTCATAACAGCGACGAGCTGTGAGAATTGTAGTAGATGGTCATAACAGTGACAAGAGCTGTAACAGCTGTAGTAGGTAGTCATAGCAGTGACAAGAGCTGGGAGAGCTGTAGCAGCTGGGCCCTACAGTGACAAGAGCTATGCATGTGGTAGTTTGTAGCTCTCTTCTGAACAGAAGTCCGTCATTGACAGTTTGTTTGAGAGAGAACATCAGCAAAAGCCAGTAGCTTGATAGTATCGCTTGCTTCAACCATGAATCAACATTGTCATTTGTGTTGGTGTGTGAGCATGGTTCAGTGTCTCTTTTAACCATATTCCACCAATAGAAGGGGAATCCCAGCTATTGTCGAGAATGTGTCGAGGCTCTTCATTGAGTGGAAGTATAGTACCCTGTATTACCGAGGACGCATCCAGTGCCGTTCACTTCTAAACCAATGCTGCTACATGAAACTGTCCATACAGAGGTCATTGTTGTTTTCAAACAGTTTTACATGAGACCAACTTTGTCATTGTTCTTAGAATCCCAGATTATTGTAATCATTACTTTAAAGCTAGTATAGCTATTTTTATGCATTATCTTGTAAATGTAACAAGTTTTGTCACTAATTTAATCTAATATTTATTTGTTACACCTCTCTTGTTAATATAGCAATTTTTTTATCATTGTTTGTAAACTGATAACTGTAGTTATTTTCACACATGTTGTTTTGGTGTAACATTAACCGCATATATTATCAGACTATAATTTTGGTTGTAATTCTTCCCCATGTTTTTTATTATTCAATAAAGCACTTTGCGACAGTTTTGTATGTGTCATTCTATAAAACTTTAGGTCATGTACCTCACTGGTGCAAATTACTGCTTGACCAGATTGCTGAACATCAGCTCTTCAAATAGCTGGATACCAGTAAAGATCTGGGTTACAATTGGTCTTCAGTAGCCAATGTTTGTCGTAAGAAGCAACTAACGGGATCTGGCTCCCTGACTTGGTTGACACATGTCATCATATCTCAGTTACGTAGATTAATGCTCATAATAATGATCACTGGCCAGCACTGGATTATTTACAAACCATATACATGTGGCTGGAATATTGCTGATTTGAGGTTAAAAAGAATGAAACAAACAAACGAAACAGCTTGAAGGGAGAAGGTAAGATGTGGACTCGGGCTAATCGATCTGCATAATTTAAAGAAAGAAAAAGTTAAAACTTTTTTGTGTTCATATGCATGAGAATTAGGCTGTTGTAAGTTCAATAATGATATACGCTTGTTTTGGATATTTGTTATAGTTCTGAATGTATATAAGGTGCCTAAATTTGTCTTTTTGCTGATTTTTGTTTTTCGGAAGTGTTTTTGCAAGTCTTGTGGTAAAGCAGTTCGGATGTATGTCAAACATATTTGCTTAAGAGCTTTATTTGCTGTTCTTTTTAACCATGAAGTAAGACAACTTGCCCTGTTTTTGCAAGACTAGAGGTATATCGTTATATCAATCAGGAATAATTTTGAAAGGTATTATGACTGTAGAAAGGTTAGTTAACATTGTCAGTTATATGGTGACACTTCATGATAGGTTGGTTCCAAGTTGTGTCACCTAAAGATTTGATAGTTCCAGTACACAAAACAGAGCCCTTATCATATACATTGCAGACATTGACACAGACTTACCATTTCATTCCCACCAGGTACTCATTCCCTGCTGGGCCGCCAGAGGCATATATGGAACAAAAAATCTTCGTTAGAGAAAGGAGAGTTCCCATATATGTGTTTCGGAGTTAGGCAGGACCAAAGTCCTAGCATCCCTAATGTGTCAAGCTTGCCAAACGCTGTCACGCAAGTGATACAAATCTTTCGCTTTACAACCCACGAGGAGCTGGGCAAGAATTGGTTTTCAGCAACCCATGCATGTCAAAAGAGGCAACCGAGGGGATCTGTGGTCAGGCTTGTGGACTTGTTTTACATTTGACTTACGCTTAGTCATTGAACATTTATAATTTTGACAGTAACAAATAATCCCATTTGAATTGAAAAGGAGCCCCAGTGTGATTGGAGATAAACCCAGACCAGTGGAAATCTAGATTTTCCTCATTTAGGGCATTAGCATTGGAGGAAGGGGAAATGATGTGGTTCAGGGACTTTGAGACAGCCTAGGTTGATACCCGACATTGTATCCCAGTTGTGTAGATTGATGCTCGAGATGTAATTGTGTAGATGATCACCTGATTGTCTGGTCCAGACTCGATTACGTACAGACCGCTTCAATAAAGCAATAATTCACCCGTAGCATAGGGTGCTGACTAAACCAGAAACAGTTAAGGTATTTGTATTGGTGAATCAATACAGCAAGGTCATAGTCTGATACGAAGGTCATGGTACAATATCTATCACAATAGATGGGCCACGCAGGGGTTCAAAAATCCCATCGTCCGACGCCCGGGACAAGTCAGTTTTAATTTCGGGCAATCAAATAATGGTACCTTACTTGTCCGTGGGCTACTAGATAATTTCCACTTATGGTTTCAAGCTGCAAATAAACTTGGATTAAATTTCATATCTGCTCAAAATGTAGCTTTAAAGTTTTGCAATGATAATAAAGTAGAGTTATCTTTCTTTGCTATTTATCACTTTTCAATAAATAGTCCAGTAACCCCCGCTTGACATTAACATCAAATACCATGTTGATTTCTTCTTTCATAATTACATCATCATGATTATGTCATAAAATCAGGGCAAGTGGAAAATTGTCAGGACAAGTTACTTTCTTAAAGTCCCTTGACCTGTGGCAAGTTGCTTTTTAAAAAAAATATGAACCTCTGTCATGGTATGATGCGTATTATGTTTCATAATTCATGATTACTTCTCTGCTGAAACTATTTCGAAGCAGGTTCAAATGACAAGCGGCAGATATTGTTGGTGGTGATGCTTTTTACAACACGTTGCAATGGCTTACAAAAACCCTGGACCCTTTTTGTAGCAAGAGTCCTATGGTGTATCAATACTGAAAAAAATATTGGTTTGTATCTGCGCTTGAAAACTAACGATGCACAAGTGAAGTGATAGTTTCCCCATAGTTCCTGGCACATACAAGCGATGCAGCTTCCTGTTTTCATTTAAGGCACCTCAGACTGGGACCCCTGGGACACCGGGACCCCTGGGACCCCTGGACACCTGGGACACCTAAAGCTTCACTGCATTCCAACACCTCTAAAACCACCATTATTATGTTTCTTCTTTCTTTGTTGTTTATCGTCGCTCTCAGCAGTCTTCCAGCTGAAAGGAGGCGGTCTGTAATTAATCAAGTCGTCGCCTGAAAACCAGAGTGTTCCAAGTCCACTTTTTAAAAAAAATTAGTTATGACTATTTTACTAAAGCTGAGGTATTATTCTATCTTCTGATAAAGTTTCAGAAGAAAATATGCACTAGAAGTGTCATTTTTAGATTTTAAAATTGTTTTATCTCCACAAAATCAGGGGTTTTGTACGGACCATACTGTTCTAAGTGATGGACCAATCACTGATGAGTTTTGAATCACATGACCTGGAGATAGAACAATCTGGTATTGACAATACGGATTAAGTCATGTGGACATGGTGAGTACACTTTTATTGATTTTTGCACAAAAATGACACAATGCAAACTTAGAATTAAAACCAAGTGATTATTTAATACTTCAAGACAACACATAAATCAATTTGTCGTGTTTTTAAAGTTCTGTTGATGAAAAATTCTTCTTAAAATGAATGTTGGAGATAGAACACTTTGGATCTGAGACAGTCGTGAATGTATCATGCACATTCCATTTGTGTTATAAAGGATATGGAACAATTACCGTTCTAATTCAATTTCATTAATTTTGATATAAATTTTAAATTTTGATCCATTTCTTTTCAGAATCAAGCGGCTCCTCTACTGTTTCTCCCAGATGAAATCCTTCTCCTCATCCTGTCATTTGTACCAGTTACTGATCTGGCATGTAATGTTAGCAAAACCTGCAAGCATCTAAGGAAACTTTTAAAGGAAAATAAGACCCTATGGAAGGACATTTCATTTCCTTGTGACACACATCTAACTTTTGGGCAAGTTCACAAAATCTTGAGCACATCATATTATTTTGAGAGCCTTGATGTTGGTGATGTGACTGTTCATGGATGCCCTGCTGCGATAGATTACACATTTACCGTAGGACTATTAAGAGCTGAAAGACTCTTATGGCTTAACTTGAGAGGTTTGCAGATATCAAGTCTGTCATTTCTTGTGAGTCTGTCTAATTTGGAACTGCTTTGCCTTGAAAAGTGCAAAAACCTAATTGACGAAGATTTTCAGGTTATCAGGTCATGTTGGAGGCTTGAGCATTTAAATGTCAGCCACACCTGCATACAGCCCTCTACACTTGTAGACATTTTCAAGGGAACAAAGAGATGTTTTAACTTGGAAGCCACTGGTGTGACGTTCACATTGAATGATTGTCTGGACTTGATGTGCGAAGCCCATGAGTCCTTGATGTTCTTTGATCTCACTTTAGATGAAAGAGTTTCACTCCAGGAGTTCCAAGACTTTGTCACTGACGAATTTGTTGACTGCAGAATTAGAATAAGGCCTGAATGATTTAAACATCATGTCTACCATATTTGAATTAGACAAGGTATTAACTCTAATTAATAATTCTGACACTGAAAATGAAGATGAAAGAGAATGTGATTTACTGGAGGTTTCACCCGTCATCGACTTGCAGAGAAACCCATCAACTCTTGATGATCTAGTTGTCACGGACGAATCTGAAATAACCCTTTTGCATGCAGTTGATATTCTGTCCGAAGGTGTGGAAGACTGCAAGGATCTCCATCCAGATTATGAAAATACTACATCGGAACTGGAATTGGAAGGTGAAGTAAATGATGAGATGGTCGAAAAGAATGTTACAGAACAGCAAACTGCCATTTCAGATCATCACAACAACGAGATTTCTGAAGAGAATCCAGTGGAATTGTCCGTACCAGCATCTGATGAAGGACGGAGCAGAAAACGAAAGCGAAATCCGAATAATTGGAAAAAATCAATCAGAAAGCGGATGAGACAGTCAGGAAAGCAGTATGTGTCTGAGAGTGGGAGGAAAGTACCAACTAAAAACCTGAAGACAACAAAAGATTGTCAGGGTAAATGCAAATATAAATGTGCCCAGAAGCTACCGCCAGATCAAAGACAAAGAACTTTTCAATCTTTCTGGAACCTCTCTGACAGCGAAAAGAGCCATTTTTATTCCAAAACAGTAAACAGAGAACAGAAGAAGAGAAGTCGAGTAGATGCTAAGAACAGCAGGACATTTTCATACGCGTATCATTTGTTTAATGGGAATGACAAATATCGTGTTTGCAAGGAGTTTTATCTGACAACATTAAGTATCTCACAGAGGAGAGTTTCCTATTTCTTTGAAAACAAAGTTGACCCAAACACGAAGGTTCCAACCAGTGGTGATTGCAGGGGTACATCAACAAAAGACAGAATACCCCCAGAACAGAAACAAGGGGTCCGTGACCACATAAATTCATTCCCCAGAGTGGAATCGCATTACTGTAGAGCATCTTCACATAAGGAATATCTCGCTCAAAACTTGTCACTTGCCACCATGTATCGTCTTTATCGTGAAAAGTGCCAACTGGAAACGAATACTGCAGTGTTGATCCACACCTATAGAAACATCTTCAACAGAGAGTTCAACCTTGCTTTCCATGTACCAAAGAAAGATCGCTGTGACCGTTGTGAAGAATATAACATGAAGTCCAAGCATGACGATGTTGATGAAGAACTCAGAGAGGAATACCTGGCCCACTTCCAGTCTAAGGTGGCAACAAAGCAGGAACGTGACAGAGACCGTGAAGACCGTGAAAAACTTGTTGTATGCTTTGATCTTGAAAATGTCTTAAGCTGTCCACAGGCAAACATTTCAAGTTTCTTTTACCGCCGGAAACTTAGTGTTTATAACTTAACTGGTCATTGCTCGTTGGATTCACAGGGCTATTGTGCAATCTGGAATGAGACACAAGCAGGAAGAGGTGCAAATGAAATTACCAGTGCCTTAATATCCATATTGACCAAAGTAGTGGAAAAGCACCAGCCAGAACACATCACCCTTTGGTCAGATTCCTGTGTTGCGCAAAACAGAAATGCTGGAATTACATTTGCACTAAAAGATTTTATGGCAAATCACAATATCAAAAGCATTGAACAGAAATTCTGTGAGCCTGGACATTCTAGCATTCAGGAAGTGGATGCAGTACACAGTGTCATTGAACGACAGCTGAAACGATCAGATGTCTTTAGTCCTCTTGGAATTGTAAGATGCATGAAGTTGGCAACTGAGAAGAATCCCCTTGATGTCATTCAGCTGAGACAGAATCACTTCAAAAAGTACATTGAAGCTTCCCGATGTCTGAATTTCACTAAAGTGCCCTTTACAAAAGTGAAAGCTATTCTGAACACCAACGAGGAGCCATTTACAGTTCAGTTCAAGACATCATTCGATGATGAGGAAATGAAAAGGGTGTGCATTCGTCCCAGAGAAAATAAGAGGAGACTGTCATCACCAACGCGGAGTCCTAGTGACCTGGAATGGCCCCAAGTCAAAACCATCATGAATACTTTGAGCATGACAGATGAGAAAGCCAAGGATATCCGTGCAATGCTGAAATTCATGAATCCTGTTGACAAGAAATTCATGATTGGACTTCTCCCCAAAATGAGGCCTCGTTAGTATAAATGAGAAACTGAAAGATATCCATGCAATGCTGAATTCATGGATCCTGTTTCCTCAAACAGCAGATTCACTAGCGATTGTTTGGCGTTTAGAACTCTGTTCGTTGTTCTGTTAGCTAGTTACAAAGATTTTCAATCCAGTATTCTCTTTTTACTTCGTAGTTGTTATCAAGATGTTAGTTGGTAATTCTCAATGATTGTTGCTGCATCGAGTCTTGTTATCATTGATTTCAGATGAACATGGTAAAACACTGTACCATAAAAGGCTCCTCTATTTACCTCGATAAACAGGCTGGAGAATTAAGCCTGGAGTCAATGCAGTGGATATCTCGAAATTTGTTTTTCTTAACTGTTGAAGATTTAGTGTTTCTTGTCCGAGGCATTATTGAAATATTTTAGGGATATCAATGTTATAGACACATTCATAAACCTAGATATACCATGCACCCTTTGAAATGTTAAATCTTTGTTAAAATAACAAAATCCTTCAAATGACTTGTTGAAACTTTTCATGCTTAGTTGTTTATTCTGCAATGAGTTCTCGTACAGTATATATTAACCATACATCCATCCTGCCATGTTAATCTTTGTACAAGGTGCTCAGGGAAAGTAAAACATTTATTTTTAATGTTAATGAGGTATTCAGGATGAAACCTCTACAGTTTCTGTTTTGATGTTGATATTTGACAAATAAATAATGTTCTTTAAAGATGCTCTTGTTTTGTCTTTGAAAATGGTGGTTTGTTTTAAACAGAAGGCCTTCTACTAGTCCACTACAAAAATACTTGGAGGCGGAACAGGTTCCATGGAATACAGAGACCCTATTTTAGATTATGCGAGGAATGTTCATAATTTTTGACAGTCAATGTGATATATGTAAGCTGAAATTCATTGTAAACACCTCCAAATTAAGTAATTGGTTCAGTTACATCAACAGTTACATCATTTTCTCCTAGAATATGCACTTGGAACACTTTGGTTTTAACAAAAGTCCACTTTCATGGAAAGTGACTGTTCCATCTCCACACAAAAAATACCAAATAGTAGATAATGACTATGCAATTTGGCCAAATGAAGGTTTTAAGTGCTTAAGAACACTGTTTTCGTCCCTATGTGTAAATCTGACTGGACAATTTTCAATAAATGGTAAGAAAATCGTGTTTCAATGTTTGGAGTCCATTATCTCCAAATCAGGTTTAAGTGACATAGAACACTCTGGTTTTCAGGCGACGAAGTCTGGACCAGACAATCCAGTGATCAACGGCAAGAGCATATATCTACGAAATTTCAAATATATTTTTGTGATGGCATGTGTCAACCAAATCAGCGAGTCTGTCTACCTGATCCCCTCAGTCGCCTTTTATTAGTGAGTGAGTTTAGTTTTACACCGCTCCAGCTATATGGCGGCGGTCTGTAAATATTCGAGTCTGGACCAGACAATCCAGGGATCAACAGCATGAACATCGATCTATGCAATTGGGATACGATGACGTGTCAATCCAGTCAGCGAGCCTGACCACCGATCCCGTGAGTCGCCTCTTACGACAAGCATGGGTTCCTGAAGATCAATTCTAACCCGGACCTTCACGGGTGTACTAGGTTTATACAGCAAAAATTGATGTTTGTGACGACAGCAGTCCTAGCGTCTCTAACCCCTATTCCTAGAGGGGCGGTGGGGTAGCCTAGTGGTTAAAGCATTGGCTTGTCATGCGGAAGATCCGTTTTCGATTTCCCACATGGGTACTATGTGTGAAGCCCATTTCTGGTGTCCCCCAACTTGATATTGTTGGAATATTACTAAAAGCAGATTAAAACCATATTCACTCACTCACTCTATTCCCAGAATTCAAATCACTAATAGAACTGTATCTGTGATTCATAAGAACACAATAGAAAACAGAAGAGAGATGCAAAACCCTTTATTTCAAAGTAAAAAAATATAAACGTTGGTTGTTTAACAATACTTTAAGAACATACAGTTAGGTCTGGCTATTGATGATATAGATTGTAGAAATTGATAATCATCAACTAAAAAATCAATCAATTATCGATAATTATCGGAGACGTAACTTTGAGCAAAAATGCCAAAACTATCTGAAATAAAGGAATATATTTCACATCACTGGGACCGCTGTCATGTTTTTGCTGTGATTATTAACAAAACTACATTCTGAACACAATTTAGAAGCAGATTACGAATAATGTCCTAAATTGGTATTGTGTGAGAAAATTATGATTTTTCTTCTATCACATAGGTTGATATACGATATTATTGATCACACAACTTTCATATCGATAATCATTAATAATATTTCCAATCGATGATATTTCTGAATAGCCAGCGCTAGATACAATCACATATTGATAACACATTTGTGTCTCGGTCCAGTATATGAAAGATTGGCATGCCAAAGTCACAGAAACGGAGAATTATATCTCCTTCCAAACGAGCAATCAGAACTAAATGAGCTGTTGCTTAGATCCTGCTGGAACAAGCAATAATAAGCTCTTAAGACAACTGAAACTAACTGTCATACCATTAAGTAATTTTAATTTAATTAAATGGGAGTTTTCATTTGTGAAGTTTATTCAATTTGGATGTATAAATCTTGTTCATTTTGTCAGGAATGTAATCAGATAAACAGAATTCCCATGTACCATATTCAAATGAGATTCTCAGATATGTAGAGCTGATACAAGTGATGAATCTCGATCAGTGCAATATATGTTTATAGCCCAACACCTGTGTTTAGCTTATTATGGTATATTGTCATTGTTTTGTGCCAATATATTTCTTGGCAATTATACAATTTTACATACTTCAAGGATTTGGGCCTGAACATAACTTGTTCATTGCTGACGACTAAATGAATCTTATCATTTTAAACATATAAAACATGGATTTTTTTATCAACATTGAACTATAATGGAATGATACTGAATATATACATTTCAACAACACAAATAAATAGATGATACATGTAAACACGTCTCAACTTGTCACCATGACATAGAATGATAAATAAAAAATATGCTTTTGTTCATTGTGGATGGATTCATGTAAAGGCATAAATACAACAAAAAGTGGTATGGCCCATATATCTTCGAGGCCTGGTCAACTTGGACATTGTTTTTGAATGATTGACTTTTAATGTTGGCAGAAGCTTAAACCAAGAAACAAATTATATAAGGTCTCATAACCAAAGAACAACCAGATGATATCAGTAGATGTACCCTTACCCTGGTAATACACATTGTGATATGTGCCCTTACCCTGGTAATACAGATGGGGATATGTGCCCTTACCCAGGTAATACAGTTGGGATATGTGATCTTACCCAGGTAATACAGATCGGGATATGTGATCTTACCCAGGTAATTCAGTTTGGGATATGTGATCTTACCCAGGTAATACATATGGGATATGTGATCTTACCCAGATAATACAGATGGGATATGTGCCCTTACCCAGGTAATACAGATCTGGATATGTGATCTTACCCAGGTAATACAGATGGGGATATGTGATTTTACCCAGGTAATACAGATCCGGATATGTGTCCTTACCCAGTAATACAAAAAAGGATATGTTATCTTACCCAGGTTATACAGAACCTGCAGGTAATACAGATCAGGATATGTGATCTAACCCAAGTTATACAGATTATGATTATATATCTGAAATGGTTTATTGATGTGAATTGCCAACACCATTTTACATAACATCATTCCATTCTCCCTAAATACATGTAAAACTTTGGAGTGGAGTGGAGTGCAGTCAGCTGTTGTGTAGTGTGGAGACCGGTGTTGTGTGGCGAGAAATCGGGTGTTGTGTAGTGTGGAGACCGGTGTTGTGTGGCGAAAAATCATGTGTTGTATAGAGCAGGGTCAGATGCGGATCGAAGTCAGGTGTTGTGTGACAAGGAATCATGTGTTATGTAGAGCAAGGTCAGATGTGGAGTGGAGTCAGGTGTTGTGTGACAAGGAATCATGTGTTATGTAGAGCAAGGTCAGATGTGGAGTGGAGTCAGGTGTTGTGTAGAGCAGATCCGGTGTGGAGCGGAGTCAGGTGTCGTATGGTGTGGGATCCTGTGTTGTGTAGAGCGGGATCAGGTGTTGTGTGGAGCGGAGTCAGGTGTTGTGGGGAGTGGAGTCAGTGTTGTGTAGTGAGGTGTTGTATGGAGCGGAGTAAGGTGTTGTATGGAGCGGAGTAAGGTGTTGTGTGGAGTGGAGTAAGGTGTTGTGTGGAGTGGAGTAAAGTGTTGTGTGGAGTGGAGTCAGGTGTTGTGTGGAGTGGAGTAAGGTGTTGTGTGGAGTGGAGTCAGGTGTTTGTGGAGTAGAGCCAGGTGTTATGTGGAGTGGAGCCAGGTGTTATGTGGAGTGGTGTCAGGTGTTGTGTGGAGCGGAGTCAGGTGTTGTGTGGAGTGGAGTCAGGTGTTGCATGGAGTTGAGTCAGGTGTTGTGTGGAGTGGAGCCAGGTGTTTTGTGGAGTGGAGTCAGGTGTTGTGTGGAGTGGAGTCAGGTGTTGCATGGAGTGGAGTCAGGTGTTGTGTGGAGCGGAGTCAGGTGTTTGTGGAGTAGAGCCAGGTGTTATGTGGAGTGGAGCCAGGTGTTATGTGGAGTGGAGCCAGGTGTTGTGTGGAGTGGAGTCAGGTGTTGTGTGGAGCGGAGTCAGGTGTTGTGTGGAGTGGAGTCAGGTGTTGCATGGAGTGGAGTCAGGTGTTGTGTGGAGTGGAGCCAGGTGTTTTGTGGAGTGGAGTCAGGTGTTGTGTGGAGTGGAGTTAGGTGTTGTGTGGAGTGGAGGCAGGTGTTGTGTGGAGTGGAGTTAGGTGTTGTGTGGAGTGGAGTCAGGTGTTGTGTGGAGTGGAGTTAGGTGTTGTGTGGAGTGGAGGCAGGTGTTGTGTGGAGTGGAGTTAGGTGTTGTGTGGAGTGGAGGCAGGTGTTCTGTGGAGTGGAGGCAGGTGTTATGTGGAGCGGAGTCAGGTGTTGTGTGGAGTGGAGCCAGGTGTTATGTGGAGTGGAGTCAGGTGTTGTGTGGAGTGGAGTCAGGTGTTGCGAGGAGTGGAGTCAGGTGTTGCGAGGAGTGGAGTCAGGTGTTGTGTGGAGTGGATCTAGCACTTGGGGGCAGCTTGTACTTGAGCCTAATGTTGTCCAGCTCCATGTTGTGTCTGCGATGGTCAGCAAGACTCTCCTCTAGACGGGTCTGTGACCTCATCAACACCTCAGACGTTAGACTCTGTAGAGGCACTGAGGAAAAACACAACGCAGGAAATTTAGAGCATGTAACTTTTGCTTAGCTGCCGTGGTTGTATACCATTTGGCAAAACTATTACAATTAATTGCACTAAACCCATATGATCTTGTAAACTTTTAACATATATTACACATATATGATAACAACCTGTTTCCTGACAGACATAGTACCACATGTGATCAACTTACCATCCACCTCATGTTCTCTCATCATCCTGCGTCTTGGCTCCTCTTCTGTCTCATCCGAGTCCTCCTCACTGGACACCGGGTATCCCGCCTCCTCTCGCTCCTCCCGAGTGACGTCCACATTGTCCAGCTGCTGCAGATTGTGCAGGTCTTGAATGATGCAGCCTCTGGAGAACAGTATGAGACTATACTAAATACAAAAGTATTTTAAGTAAAATGATCATTTTTAATAAAATGAGTATTTTGGGCCACTCTTTTAATATTATTTTTAAGGTTACATTATTCACTAACCCATCATTAAGGTTTGGTCAACATCCAAATAGAATGCATTTTTACTCCAACTCCCCAGTTCCAAATTTTATACATAAATTCAATTTGTTATTATAAATGTGTTTTGTATTATAACTTATGAAGACAATGGTTTCATGCGGAAATATTTGTTTGCATAATTAACAACAAATGCTACTTGTTTGAGACTAAGTCCAACTTGCTTCCATAGAAACACAAGAAATAAAAAAGCCCAAAAATATGATTAGGCAACAGCTCAGCATAAACGCAATGCAAAGTTTGTAGCTTCAAACAAAAATATCATTAGTTTGAGAATGAAGCCTCGAGTCGTGTGAGACTAAGTCAAATTGTTTCCATGAAAAGAAACAAAGTACAATTCAGAAAAATATACCAAAGAGCAAAACCAGCCAGTTAAGCTGATAAACAATCCATAGGAAATGTTTCACTGAAAAATATGATCAGTCATGGTGATGGGGGTCAGCAATATATGATACAGTCCTAGGAACAGACCTACAACCAACCAACAAAAATCAAACCCACAATTACAGAGTTACCACTCTCTTTTTTGGAAAATGACCCGTGAAGATCCGGGTTAGATCCGGCAACCCATACTTGTCATAAGAGGCGACTGACAGGATTGGGTGGTCAGGATCGCTGGCTTGGTTGACACATGTCATCGGTTCCCAATTGTGTATAACAATGCTCGTGTTGTTGATCACTGGATTGTCTGGTCGAGACTTGATTATTTACAAACCACCACCATATAGCTGGAATATTGCTGAGTGTGGCGTTAAACAACAATTGGTGAATCAATCTATTTGGAAAACAACAAAACCAGAATGTTCAGCAGCAGGGGTGGAAATGACCCATTGCCCGACGTCCGAGTCCAGTGTTTTTTCTGTCAGGCAAGCAAATTTGTATATCACACTGTGCCGGTGTCCAGTTGACTTTCCAATGTTATTTATGTTGTTTATTTAAAAAAATCAACAAGAAAACGACCGGTATAGTGGAAAAAGTATCAGGGCAAGTGATTTTACATGTGCCACTGTTCCGGAATACACTAGCAATTTTAAAGTTATTTGCACCCCCTGAGCACCCTACCGGACCTGAAAGAATTAAGATGCTTCAACTTTCCCAACAAAATAGGATAACAAAAGAGAAGGAAAAAGACACCTGATTGGATTTGTTGAGGAGGAAAGACCCCTTACTGAAGTGCCCTAGCCTTTGTCACAAAGGCTGAAGCAATGTCTATTTGGCTGACAATCACTGGACTGTCTAATCCAGAACAATTAATATGACATTTAACAAACAAACAAAATAATGTGTCCATTTTTATAGCACCAGACTCCACACTAGACATGCTCATTGCACTAACAATGAATAGTACAGTACATTATTCTCCCAGATAACCCAAGCAGCCTGATAGCGCTAGAAGGTTATAGTCACATGATTTATCCCACAGGGTAGCGCTAGAAGGTTATAGTCACATGATTTATCCCACAGGGATAACCATTTTTCAGATGGGTGAACAGGCAATTTTGAACAAACTTGCATAACCTAAGGGGGAGGCCACATGTCTCACATGTGCTTCGTTGTGGGGCCGAACTGAAGTCCTAGAAATTCTTTAGGAGTCAAGCTGCCAAACACGGTCACCCATCCAATTACTCTCCGCGCTCAACGTTGCTTAACATTAACTGATTTGTGACCTGAGCTCTATGCACAGGACCACGTGCCGCAACATGTGATATAAACAAACAAACAAACTCCACTGACCCAGTTCTGTTACAGATACAGCAGTATTCTTCCATATCAAGTTTAAATAAATAAAGATGTTTTAAGTTGTGAGTTATGTACAAGATGTAGTTTGCCAACATTATGAAGCCAGAATCTCACCGGTAGTCTGGCATCTGAGTACAGGGGTTACCAGACAGGTTCAGCAGTATCAGAGACTGGGGGAATTCATCTGGAACAGAATCAGGTAAATCAATCATTGGTGTCCTGCTATAAAAAATGCAGGGGTGGAAATAACTTTAAAATTGCTAATGTACTCCGGTACAGTGGCACATGTAAAATCACTGGCCCTAACAATTTTCCCACTATACTGGCCGATTTTTTTGTTGATTTTATAAAAATAAATAACATAATTAACATTGGAAAGTCAACTGGACACCGGTACAGCGTGACATACAAATTTGCTAGCCCAACAGAAAAAAGCACTGGACTGGGGCGTCAGGCAATGGGTTATTTCCACCCCTGAAATGTCAGGTAAACTGATCACCAGTGATCAACAGCATGAGCATCGATCTACGCAATTTGGATATGATGACATGTGACAACCAAGTCAGCGGGCCTGACCACCCGATCCCGTTAGTCGCCTCTTACGACAGGCATGGGTTATTAAAGTTCAATATTCTAACCCAGACCATATATTCACGGGTATATTGTTATGAAAGAGTGACAGGTAAACTGATTATCACTGAATGGGTATGAAATAAAGACAGGTAAACTGATCATCAGTGTACTGACATGAAACAGTGGCTGGAAAACTGATCATCAGCATTTTGCTTTGAAACAATGGCAGGTACACATGTAGAACTGGTCATTTATTTTGAAGCCTATACAATATGCAGCTTTGGACGAGAGAAGCTGGTCACATGACCTTGAAAGCTGACATTCATAAGTGTATGGATGACACATTTTGATATTCACATGCTTTTCATGAGACTGTATTCTTGAAATGACGTAAACACAGACGGACAACCTTCTGTGAGTGACAATCAGAAGTTGGTGTGGTGAACAACAGGGAGGTGAGGTGACATTGGGTTTAACGTCATGCTTTAGAATATTTCACTCATATGACGACGTGCATGCGTGTGTATGTGTATGTGCGGCTGCTTGTGCATGTGCAAACTTAAGCTGGTTTTATAGTGCTAGCCCACTGAGATACCATGCCGCAGTGAAGCATGAATACCCCACTCAGACACATTATACTGACTCTGAGCCGACCAGTCCTTGTTGTACCCATTAATGCTGAGCGCCAGGCAGGGACCAACAAGTACCATATTTTAACGTCTTTTGGTATGATGCGGTCGGGGATCAAACCCGCGACCTTCCGCTCTCCAGGCAGACGCTCTAACCACTACACCACGGAGGCGGTCGTGAACAACAGGGAGAGTTACATGGATATACCACTAATAATAATAAGTCATCTTCTATAGCGCACAGTCTCCAAACACCAAGTGATTGCTCGAAACGCTTAATCAGAATCTGATTCTTATTACCCCGGATAACCCAAGCTGCCTGTTAGGCGTTAGAAGATAATAGTCACATGACTTTATCCAACCGGGTACCCATTTTCTGCAGAGGCAATTTTGAACAAACTCAGTTGCCTACGGTGAGACCACATGTATCACATGTACTTCGTTGTGAGACAGGACTGAAGTCCTCGAAACTCTCAGGAGTCAAGCTGCCAAACTGTCACCCTTGAGGTACAGTTTACCACATACAATGTGACTGTGGTGACTGATACATCCACAAAACCTCAAGACCCTTCCCTGTAAGTATCAAAGAACATCAAACCTCTGTAAAGAAGAAAGACTCCAAATCCACCATATATGATCCTTTGTAACAGCATCAATGTACTCACCAGTAATCACACCCACTACAAGATCAGGAGACTACTAGAAGCCATTCACATCAAGAGACTCCAATAGGCCATGAACAGAGACCAAGGATATTACATCCCCAATACCTACCACCAACTCATCACCAAGCAATCTTAATTCCATTATTCTCCTGTCTGTCATATCATTGACTTCCCCTGCCCATTAATCCCTCCTTCATTAATTCTGCTTGTGTAACAATTGCCTTCTTGTGTATATATCCTCCAATCTTGTAGATCATCCTTAATAATTGTGTAAAGAACAACCAATTTACTGTTCAAACTTTACTAGTAACATATAGCCTTGCCTGCAGTGTTGCACATCATTTGCTTAAAATCTTGTTTGTAGCTACACTGAAACACATTCTCTTCCCACAGAGGTTACTCCTGTCATATCTTCCTACCAACCTCTGTTCTAATACGGCCATATTTCCCGGTCCTCGTAAAATCCCCTAGCGGCAAAAGATTGCAACACGAATTATCTCCCTTCTTTCTATCCAATCAGAACACGTGCTACATCGACTTAGATTCAACTTAACTAACACAAGCAAATGTGAGGCCACAAATATCCCCCATCTGGCGGGGACTTGTGTTGATGTTACACACAAGACGTTTAATGGCTAGCTTGTCCGTTGTCAACGAGGGCGATGGAGACGCCACTGATCCGCCATAACATGACTGAGTTCTGTCTAGAAGAAATGTTTGCGCATCGCGCAGGGGAAGAGGTTTAGTTTTCTCAAAGTATACGGAAATTAGCGAGGCCTTGCAAATGAACACTATTGAAACAACGTCGCTGATTGCACAACTAAATCTGATTGCCTCCAATCACGAGTCTTGTAGGCTCACACCATGAAAGGGATGTATTAGGACAGAAGTTACGTAGGAAGTTACAGGAGTTACCTCTGTGGGAAGAGAATGACTGAAACATTGCTCATATTAATGATATAAAGATTTATATCCATAAAACTCTCCTGGTTGTTCATAGACACACTACTTCCACATTCCTGGGGACACTCCTGTGCATTCCCTAGCATGCGTAAAAATACAGAGGCATTATTTCAGATCATTTAGGGCTTTAATCTTGAACTAGTGCCTTGAGAAAGCATCCAAGGCTGCTCCCTGAATTGTTGGTCTCCAAACATAGAGCTGGGGTGGCACCTTACCAATGTCAAACTGTGCTATGCGGTTGTCTGAGAGGTCAAGGAAGAGAAGCTTGGAGAGTTTACTGAGATTCTCCACCTTCTGTAAGAGGTTGCCGGCCAGTGTCAGAAACTGTAAGTTTTTCAGGCAGTCGAGGTTGCTGATGCGTGTGATCCGGTTCTGGAAGCAAGTACAACTGTCCAAATCAAACTCGGCTTTCTCTGGCATGTACAACATTTCTGATTCTTTTGAAGGAAATACAAAGTTTGTGACATGAAAGACAGGAACACAACACTTGAAACTACTACCTTGAGCAGTGTTGTCTACGGAAACAAACTTGAACTTCTGTGTAGAGAGTGATTTTGGGGAACATGTTCCATGACCTTACAGAAACCAAGATTTCACTGCGTCTATGATGTCACTGTGTCTATGATGTCAATGAGTCCATGATGTCATTCAGTCCATGATGTCACTGACTCCATGTTCTCACTATGTCTATGATGTCACTGTGTCTATGATGTCATTGAGTTCATGATGTCATTCAGTCCATGATGTCACTTAGTCCATGTTTTCACTATGTCTATGATGTCATTGAGTCCATGTTCTCACTACGACTCTGAATTCCCTGTGTCTATGATGTCACTGCGTCTATGATGCCATAGAGTCCATGATGTCATTCAGTCCATGATGTCACTGACTCCATGTTTTCACTATGTCTATGATGTCATTGAGTCCATGTTCTCACTATGACTGATGTCACTGTGTCTATGATGTCACTGAGTCTATGATGTTACTGTGTCTCTGATGTCACTGAGTCTATGACACCACCATGTACATGACATCACCAATGATGTCATTAAGTCTATGATGTCACTGTCTTTGATGTCATTGAATCTATGCTGTCATTGGGTATGTGATGTCACTGTGTCTGTGATGTCATTGAGTCCATGATCACACTGTGTCTATAAGGTAACTGTGTCTACAATGTCACTAAGTCTATGATCTCACTGTGTCTCTGATGTCTTTGATCTCACTGTGTCTATGATGTCTCTATGTCTCTGATCTCACTGTTTTAATGATCTCACTGTGTCTATGATCTTACTAAGTCTATGATGTCACTGTGTCTATGATGTCACTGTGCCTATGACGTCACTGTGTCTATGATGTCACTGTGTCTATGATGCAACTGTGTCTATGATGTCACTATGTCTATGATGTCACTGTGCCTATGACATCACTGTGCCTATGATGTCACTGTGTCTATGATGCAACTGTGTCTATGATGTCACTATGTCTATGACGTCACTGTGTCTATGACGTCACTGTGTCTATGATGTCACTGTGTCTATGACATCACTGTGTCTATGATGTCACTGCGTCTATGAGGTACCTGCATTAAGGATGTCACTATATCTATTATGTCACTGTGTCTCTGATGTCACTGTGTCTATGATGTCAATGAGGTTATGATGTCACTGTGTCTATGATCTCACTGAGTCTATGATCTCACTGTGTCTATGATCTTACTAAGTCTATGATCTCACTGTGTCTACGATGTCACTGTGCCTATGACGTCACTGTGTCTATGATGCAACTGTGTCTATGATGTCACTATGTCTATGATGTCACTGTGCCGATGACATCACTGTGTCTATGATGTCACTGTGTCTATGACATCACTGTGTCTATGATGTCACTGTGTCTATGAGGTACCTGCGTTAAGGATGTCACTATGTCTATTATGTCACTGTGTCTCTGATGTCAGTGTGTCTATGATGTCAATGAGGTTATGATGTCAGTGTGTCCATGATCTCACTGTGTCTATGATGTCAATGAGTCCATGATCGCACTGTGTCTATGATGTCAATGAGTCCATGATCTCACTGTGTCTATGATGTCAATGAGTTCATCATCTCACTGTGTCTACAAAGCCACTGTGTATATTAAACATCACATTAGAAGTGACTATCATCCAGTGCTCATAATCTGTACACCCCTACCCTAGTGTTTAAAGTCCCTTTATCATATATCAATGACACTCACCTGAATTCCCCCCTAACCTTATGCCACTTCTAGCAATACTCCAGCAATATCATGACAGGGGACACCAGAATTGGCCGGAGACAAACAGGTGCAAAAGTATGAAATTTCATGAACACCAAGCTGTGAAATTCATGAACACCAGAAATGGCCTTCACACATTATACCCATATAGGCAATTGAACCCCGGTTTTAGAGATGACAAGCGAACACTTGAACCACACACGCACGCACGCACGCACACACACACACACACACACACACACACACACACCTGCTGGAGATACACGTTGGTGACTTTATCACTCAGAAGCTCCAGACTGTCAATATGACAGATGTTTTCACGGTCTAGTCGAACATGTGTGATCTCACAAAGGGCTGTTAAGCTGTGAAACATGAAAAATGCTTCTTTAAATTCATCAGGATTAATCTTGGTTGTGTTATTGTACCAGTGTGGTGTCTGGTGAACCCCTTTCTAAATGGCATGCTGGGCCTCCTTTCACAAAGCACTAAGGTGATCGTAAGTCTGTAAGGTAACCTTAGTGCACTGTTAAAGAATGGGTGTTAAGGTTAACCTTAGTAAAAGTTGCTTGGTGAAAGGAGCCCCAGGCCCCGATTCCTCGAAACAAACTTAAGTTTTTACTCAAATTTCAAACTGAGTTTGACAATTTGAAACATCTGAATTTTTAACTCAACAACATTTTTAAAATAGAAAAGTCCATACAGCTTAAGTAATCTATCCACCAAACCCAAATTGTCCCTTATGTTTGAGTCAATTTCAGTTCAATCTTGGAAATGAATTTTTTCAAATTTGAGTAAAATCTCTAACTTAAGCCAAAACTCAGACTTAAGTTTGTTTCGAGAAATCGGGGCCTGGTTGGTACTGGTTCACTGACATGTCGATGTACGATGCTGCAGTGATGAGGATTTTATATATAATTACAGTTAAGTCTCAAATGTCTTGACTATATAGTTACCGGCCCTTGGAAATACTTGGACGATGGCTGTACAGAATTAGTAGCTATAACAGTTGGATGAGTGGGAGGCTTAACTCTGACTGTCTTTGTTCGAAAAAAACAGTAACCAGGAACGATCATTTCTCTTTACAGACTTGTTTCTCAAAAAGAAAGTGAAACGTCCAACTGTGCAATATGATAATAATGGCTATTAATAAAGTGCTGGTTTCCACGCACTTGTGCATGCTGTGTGCTAACACGTTATTACCCTGGATAACCCAAGCTTATCCCACCGGGTACCCATTCACTGCTGGGTTAACAGAGGCAATTCATGAACAAACTCACTTGCTTAAGGTGAATCCACATGTGTCATGTGTGCTTTATAAAAAAATAATGACATCGTACTGGCCTTATGCTCGTTAAGCACACCGTGCTTACTTGATAGTCATGCTTACTCGGCTTACTATGCTCGCTATGCCCACTGTCATTGTCATGTTTATGATCATTGTCAAAACTACTTTGATTATCTTTTGATGGTCTCTACTCTACACGTCCCAGCTGGGGTGAAAAGTGTTTGCAACAGCTGTGCTGCGGTGCGCTCATAGTGAATGCGCAGTGAATAGGTTTGTGCAGTTTGAAGCGGCATGCCCGGATTATATGGTCGTGAGCAGGAGTAGTCTAATCTTGGTTGTGTACACAAACAACAAATAGTAATAATCTACTCCTTACATAAAAGAACCTTGTTAAGGATCTAGATTTACTCAGTTATGTGTCAACCAGTGAGGTGTTCGACATTTCAAGACGGAAAACCTTCGCTGGCAGCGAGTACTCGAAGTAGGCTTTGATGTGAGCTATTTTTCTAATGTTTTGACTTTTGTTGATGTTTCACAGGCGCGAGCTTTCAATATGTTATGACAGTAGATTACCGATTTAACTGTTTATATAATTTCATTTGACTATTTCACCACACATTCTTTTTACCGAGTCACTTCTCAGTTCGATACTTAAAAGCAACTGTGATATAGATATGTCTATGTCACAGACGAAACTCAATGTCTGTTTTATTGACACCTATGTGTCTGCCTGCCTGTCTGCTAATAACAATATTCAATACACAACTTCGATCACTGACCACATGCAAGTTGTACTTAACACCTATCTGACTATACACCAAAAACAAAACGCATTGATTTCTGGCTCGTGCACCTGAGTTCTGTCTCTGTCACATTATGTAATTATACAGACAGGCAGGTGTGATAATTGTACACATCACATGCTATGATGTCTGTTGATTGCAAAATGTTATACACAAAAAATGCGCATATATTTACAAAACCCAACATCTCTATACACACACAAAGAGCCCTAAGTATATCGGCAAATGAATCAGCCAATGAAAGCCTTCGTTACACTGAAGTGCACACCCACCCACTCTGACTGGGTTCGGTATCCCGGGTGCCTCGTTTTGAGGGAAGTAAACCCAAGTACAAAATATTGCACTTTTGATTTGCGATTGTACGCTTATAATTTGTTTTTTTCATAACCAGCAATGTATATTATATGGCATGAAAAAATGATATTTGTGTTTTAATAATGTTTCATTTCTTTGTTGAATCTAAGCTCTAATCAAAATTAAACTGATAATAAACTCCTCAATTTTCGTGACACTGCAAGATTTTTATCACTCACAGACTTGGGCCACTTCCTAGTCACCAGTCGGTGATGTAAACAACCGCTAAGTGTCGTGCATCGGCGATTTCGGCAGAAAGCGTGTTTACCGCGAGAATAGGAAACCCACGAGAATAGGAGACGGACCTATAAATACAGACAAAAGATATTTACATTTTCTCCTGGTCCCATGAAGAAGTTGCCTCTGGTGGAAGATGTCTGGTTACAAGCAGATGCAAGGACAAGCGTTGAGCTTTCTTCTCAGCTGAACAAACATACAATGAACACGGAGGACATACCTAGGATGTATGTGGCGAGAGGAATCATCAGTAACCATGGCAACATTTGGGACAGATCATATTTGGGGACTAATGTGCAATATCAGGGATCAGTTGCACAAACATTTTGCATTTAAGGTTTGTCCATTGAGGAATTTGTCAAGGCTTCAAAATCAAGAACCTAAATAACCTCAAACTCTAAAATGTCTTTTGGATGCATATTTCAAGTACTCAAACACCCAACTTCATTACAAATTGTACAATATATAATTCTAAAAATTCAAAAACCTGGTACGTCATTCAATGTAAAAATCTTGAACGTGATGTGATAGTTCATTTCATCTGACTGGGTATAGTTCTAACATGTTTATTGCACTATATCGGTATACCATGTTTTTCCCTTGCAAAATCCCCCCACGATATTGCTGGCAATTGCTCAAGGCGGCGTAAAACCACACTCATTCACGCCCAAGCAAAATAACCCTTATGATAAGCTGTTTGGCTCTCCCTTTACGATCCTTAGAGTTAGGGTAATACCACCGTTTACGATCCTTAGGGTTAGGGTGTAGGGATAGGCACCCTTTACGATCCTTAGGGTTAGGGGTTAGGGTTAGGGACACCCAGCAGTGCTAATTAATCTGAAAAAGTGCGCCCGGTAAAGTGAAGTACTCCCGACGATCATTTTTCCACCGCACTCACGGACAGTAAAAACTCAGGAAGAGTTTCGATTGGTACGCTGAAATCGCAAAATATCACTGAATGAAACTACAGATTCGAACCAAGTCTCGTAAAAGCACTGTCATCAGTGAAGACGAGAACCTTTTTTACATAGAACAAGGGATACAACAAGCCCAACAAGCCTTCATTACGAAAACCAAAGAGATCATAGGAGATTCACATTACATTGTTTCGCTGAGATCAACATTATATAGTTTATTGATGTGAAAATTCGTTGCTTTGACAAACAACATGGCCGCAACACTTACTTCCCTGTCGAGTGATCACAATGGCTGGCTGCACATTGCGTCATAGGAAAATATTCATGACCAGGAAGCATAAACAGTTGGCTGGGTGAGTTTTACCCACTGTGCATGCTTGTGGTATTTCATAAAGTTGTATACACACTGGCGGAAAGGAATTAGGGCCTGATAAAGCTTTGTTTTGTAAATAAAGCTTTACAGAAGCTTTTATTAGAACGTCATTCTGTCCCGCAAGAGAGAGGGTTGCACTTAGAGCTAGAACCTTGTCATTTGGAAGTAAGGCACGAAGTGTTCCAAGTTTGGCCAAAACAGGCCTGAAATCCTGACCCCATTCCAAGACACAATGTGCCTCGTCTACAACAATAAAAGTTGTGGCCTCCTCTTGGAAATAATTATGTAGCAATATTTCTCTGACAGCATCATTGCCAATTATTTGCTCAGGGTGTGCAAACACAAACTGGTATTGCCCTTCAGTCCAACGTGTCTTCTCTGCACTGTTTGCAGTTAGTTCCCTATCATGCTCCTTGTTTAAACATGTGGCCTTCTTCCCATTTTCTCCTTTTGTTGAGACAGAATAACATTCAGGGGAACAATGACAATGACAAATGCAGGTTTCTTTAGCAGGTATTCAATGACATCTGGGAGAATTTCATAGCAGAGTGATTTTCCATATCCTGTGGGTAACATGGCAATGGTGTGATTTGTAAAACCTTCTCTATGACTTCACGTTGAAGAATCCTCAGTAGATTGATTGCTGTACCTTGATTATGGTTATACTTCATGAGGGCAAAGGCTATTGCATCATCCTGTGATAAAGAAAGTATAAACAAATGATGTATATATATGTACCAAATTACTTCAACCATTTTAAAATGTCCTTTAAAATTGTCAGCATTCAATTTAACCCTAATATTTTTACAAGCACTGTCAACGTTCAAAAATACTACACTTTATTTAATTATATCGTCCAATTTTTTACACCTATTTATGATAAAGTTCACCATGTAATAAGAAAATTAATGAAAATATACATTTCATTATAAGCGTAATGCTATTTTTGAGGGCATTATCATTTGCAGAAGCCCGAGGTCTTCCATTAACTGCCCGACGAAGGATAACAGGAGGGCCGTTTCATGATAATTCCATGTATTTTAGCTATAATGATGTATAATGTTATTGGAGTGTCAGTGAAACGCCTAAGGCCTTAGGAAATTATTCATAGGATATATGTATAGATATAACATATATTATAGCTAAAATACAAGGAATTATCATGAAACGGCCCTCCTATTATCAGAAATTTGCGGGCCGCTGCAAATGATATTGGACCGCTCAACCTTAACTACGGGCCACTATCAGTTTTGTTGTCAAGTGACGTCATAATGGGTGCGTGGGCATACGGTTCATTCGACATTAATTTGCTTTCGACTGGCTGATATTCTGGGTCAAACAAGTAAAAACGTATTCATTCATTCTTCTAATAAAAACTACATAAACAAGATCTATCATGAATCATATATATATATATATATATATGATGAGTAGCAAAACATATAATAATAGCACATTGTTTAGAACACGTATAAGTTCATTTCAACACATAGTCTACCTCTTGTTTGTTCTTATCTTGTTATTATTTTCTTATCCCTGTAGTTATAAGGATCATGTAGAGGATTATGTCTTGTGCATTGTTATACTTTCACTCCAAGTGTGCAAGTACTCCCAAATATACTTTGTATTTATGATATGTATCATAAACTTACATTTATGTATGCATAAATGTTTCTTTGTGTTATGAAATAAATGGTTTCGTTTGTTATACTGTACTTCATAGTTGTGTTCTCTGTGTGCACTGCATGCGTTTGAATGGTTTTGTAGCTTTAAGTACTTCTGTGGCCGTATCACGGCGGCGGGGCAATACCTGAATGGGTTCCATACGAAGTACTGACCAAATGTCATGCAGGAATAGAAGTGAGTGAATTTAGTTTTACGCCGCTACAAGCAATATTCCAGCAATTTCACGGTGGCCGAATGTTTCCAAAAAAGAGTGATGAAAACATGACATGGAGATTCGTTACGCACGATGCATACTGCATTAATCATGATACACGTTCCAGTGTACACGACGTCATGTAATAGTTCACTTATGATCAAACATACTGTAACACATCACCCAAGTGGGCGTTGATGCGCTCTGTATTCTGTAATGTATATAGTACATATAGCAGGTTGCTCTACGTTACTACACGATACATAGTTAAAGCCGTGACCAGGGTGCATTTGTGAAAAAAGGTATAATGGGTCTAATATGTAAGTTAAAAAGGAATAAGTAATAATGACATTGTTTAATTATTTCGGCAAACGTTCCTGCTTGATTAGACCACACAGTATGAGCGAAGTTTTGTTGGGAGTGTCCCCATGTATAAACAGCACATTCTGGACTAAATAGAAATGATGTGAGGGATATCAAGGTTCTCAGATTACATAAAATGTGGTCATATACGTGTTATCAACCTTAAACAAATAATACATTTCCCGTTTTGCTGATAAAACGATGTATTTAACTAATAATTCTTAAAAACACATGATACATGTTTAACGAAGTGAAGAACATTGCAAAAGTTTTTTCTTTCACGCAAAAAGTCGGCGCGAGATTTCTGTTGACAGCTGGTGAGATACGGGCGGGTCGAGTTACCTCCAGCCGCAGCCTGAGAATACAATGACGGAGACTTGCCGCCAGTCTACGTAACCCAACCCTGCCCAGGTTCTCGGTGACTGGCTCTTCACAGTGACTCCCGGCACACGGCACATGGGAGCCAACCCCTACTCCCATTAACTCTTTCAACACCAGTCAACCAGAGGCATTTACTGCCATGACACCGAGTTCCCAGAGACTCTGAGGTCATAGATGAAGCCTATGTTTATGAAGGAAATTATAAGCTTGTAAAACGTTATTGCTACTACATCCCATACACCATTTAAAAGATCTAATCCTACTGTTGATAAATATGAAGTTTATTTTTATAATATTATTCAAATAATACAACTACAACTTAAATAAATGTATTTTTGAATGAAAATGCAAGCTTACATTTAAAACGTCCAGATAAACCACGAAAGAAGCAAAAACTATGGCGATTTTTTTCCATTTGTGATATGTCATAACATGCCCGTGCCTTTTTTTTTTATGTTTTCATTTTTTACGTCATCAGAAAATTATTATAAAAAGATTTCTTAAATAATATGTATGGTTGCCTATTTCCATAGGAAGCTTCGTATGCATAACATGCGAGGCGAATCGTTTGATACGGCAATGGATACCGTCCTCGTCGTGAAACGAAAACCTTCAAATTTAGACAAAAGGTTTGGGTAAAATAATGCTATTCTGAACATATCAAGCAAGAAATCACTACCTGTACGTCAATTATAGAACTTATTGGACGTATCGTGCTAGGTTATGACCTGTGACAAAAATGCTTCATGTATATATTTTCGCATTAAACATCGTGTCCGAGCGTGAAGATTGAGGCGGCGAGAGCCGAGATGTCACTCGTCAGTGACTTGACTTACATTACATGATCGCACAAAAAGATGGAAATAGTAATTTTATATGTACGTTTGACAACTTTTAAGAATGTTTTTGTTGATTTTATTCATTAGTTTATTCAATTTATTTAATGAATTCCTCGAAACATCGTTACTTTGCTCTTTGACAATGTTATTGTAGACCCGCTGCCGAAGCATGTGTCCGAGAATCGTTGTTTTCAATAACATTGCAAAAAATAGTTTATCCTTTTAATTCTGCTGATAATATATGATAAATTGAAATTTAATAAGTGTTTTCAGACATTGTGAAATGTGATAGATTTAATATATGAATCATAAGTCAGGTAGGTTCCTAAAATTATGTCTCATTTTGACGTGACTACTGCCTGGCCGATTAATCGGCCTCCGGTGTCTGGGGACTCATAACGTTGTGGCCGCTTAAGCGGCCTGCGGTGTTGAATGGGTTAATTAATATTGTATATACTACTGTTCGTCTGATAGTTACTTCCGCAATCAATCTAGGTCGCGAGTTGCGTTTTGAAAGTTCATTTCCATTGATACGCGATCTAACGATGCCACCCAAACGCAAAAGCTTGGCTCCTCTTGCTGATCAACCCAAGGCAAAGAAACATTCTAAAGGTAAACATGTTAAGGCCAAACCAAGAGCGGAACAAGAACAAGGTAATGTCGAAACTCACGATGCACCATCCAGCCATTGATCACTGACTACAAGTACAAGCGTTTTACCGGTAATATCCATCGTTCGTTGATCTACACTGCTTTGAACAAGTCGTGGTATGGCCAACGTAAAATTCGATGTCAAATGTTTAAGTATGCTTGTCTCGTAATGACAATGAGATTGCATTGAATGATACTATGTGTAAGGCAGTTCCGGATCACTAACGAAACAACGACTGCATGCGCTTACGCGAAAAGATGTCTCAAGTGCCTAAGGGCAAATTCTATCTTAGGAATGTTTCATGTTACTCGCACCAAAATAAGGAATCGATACGATTTATTATAGAAAACTATAAATTTAACTATAGATTTATTAAGAAACGCCCCGCCATTACGGCAGTTGCGAATAATTTTTCGGTATTCCGGATCAAGTGACAAAACGAGGGAGTGGTCTGGCTATTAATGCACGTTTAGGGCAATAAGGGGCTGTGTCAAACAGTAACATGTGTTTAATTGAACAGCCGCGTGGAGAACATTCATATTGATATCTCGATTACACATGACAAACATTGCAGTTGATAACGGCTTCTTCTAGGTTTTATCACTTGCTCCTCATTACAATACATCCATATTCCAGCATCAGGATTCCAGGTACCAACGCGAAATATTATCTTAGGATTTACACATGCGTGGCTTAAGGTGCATATTCAGAAGTTAAACCATACGGGGTTATGGCTGATGAATTAGGCGAAATTCGCTATACGCCGATCTGTTGTGAATCTTATGTACTATTTTTATATGTTTGACGTGTCAATGACATGCGAATTTAACTTGTAAATTACAACTATCAAGACAGAATAATCCATTTTTTCAGTAACAGTAACTCTTTATTCGGTCATTATGAGACATGTAAAACTGCTGACATCAGTCACTGAAAGTAAAGTGGACCCAGATGTGTTGTTAGCGAACGAAAATAATCAAAGCAAATAAGGAACAAAAATTAGACCTCATTGGTAACTCCTAATGTAGCGCAGTTAATAACATCATAATAATACTAATACAGAGAGGTTTGAACTGTTTATCTGAGTGTATCCTCTTATATCTGTCATATTATCAAGGAAACAAAATATTGTCTACTCTAGCCTCATTCATTCCACCTCTGGCATAAGTAACAGAGCAGTTTTAATTGTCATGAAAGCCAAATCTCTGTTGCTGTGTTTAATTAGGGAATGGCAACGTATGGCCACTCCTTCTCCTTTCTCTGCTGGTTCAGGTCAGTGGGGAAAACTTAGAACAGGATCTGTTTGCTCAGCAAACAATGCCACCCACATCAAGAATTTGCCTGAATGACCCTGCAACCCCATGCAAAACTCATCAATATTTACTCATAGAGACTTAAAAAGGAAGATTTCTAAAATGTTTGGTTGCTGATTTACCTTTCAGCAATTAAAAGTTAGAGGTAAGCCCTTGACGCAAAACAAACGGTATAAAATGAACGTAAACTTCGACTTCTCCAATACATATCATGTTTAACATGTGACTATTCTAAAATCAGAATGTACTGGCTCTCTCCCTCTGCAAGTCGTCTGCGTTCTGCTGTTTATTTTGTTGACAGTTACATAGACCAGATTCTTTAATACAAATGCATAAAATCGGTGATTTACAATGTGATTAGGTTGTCTGACAAAACATCCACTTGCACAGTTTGAGATCGATTGGGTCATTGGATGAAGAGATATTTACAAAAAACCGGGTCCACATGCATTTCATGCCAAACTATAGTGGCAGTTGCACAGTGAACAATCTGTAGCTGTACTGTATGTATACTAGCCACATAAAGAAACAGTGCATTGTCAAAATATTACCCCAGTTGAAGTACGATAACAGTGTCAAAGGTACATATAAACTTTAATGGAGGGATCATGAGACCATAACAAGTCGGGAGAATTTCAATTGAAAAGTCAATCACAATGACGTCACGAGTCCACAAGCGGGACAGTGGTCAAACGACCATGTCACAAGCTCAATAACGGGTATGTCCACCATCGGCATTGAGAACAGCAGTGCATCGACGACGCATAGAGCCTATCAAACGTGCAAGGAAGGCTTGTTGGATGTCACGCCAGATTCTCTCAAGTTTGCAAGGTCAAGGACGTTATCTGGCGGATGAGGAAGACGGCGTAGACGTCGATCAATCTCGTCCAAAACATGCTCTATCGGGGGGAGATCTGGTGAATTTGCAGGCCAAGGCAGTAAATCAACGTTGTGGTGTTGCAAGAAATCCATAGCAACCCTTGCCGTATGAGGGCGGGCATTGTCCTGTTGGAATGTTAACCCAGGGCCATGACGTTGGAGAAAAGGAATTGCCACAGGTCGAAGAATCTGATCCCTGTAGCCCACACTAGTTAAGTTGCCCTGAATAATCACCAAAGGAGTTCTTTGGCGTGCTGTTATTCCAACCCAAATCATCACGGAACCACCACCAAAGCGATTCCTCTCCAAGACACCGGCCTGTGCATAACGTTATCCTACGCGTCTATAGGCACGTTGACGTTCATCACTATGGGAAATGTTAAACCTGGACTCATCTGTATAAACAACATTTCTCCACCAAAACAAGGGTCTGCGGACATGATTTCGGCACCACATTCGGCGAGCTTGTCGATGACGTTGTGTCAGGATAGGCCGTATGGCGAGACGTCGTGGTCTGATCCCGTGATGACGTAAACGTTGTCGAACTGTGCTGGGGTGGATACGGCGAAGTCCTGGGATGGTTCGGGCAGTCATCACTGCAGTCTGAAACCTGTGGCGATGATGGGTCACCCTTATCCATTTGTCCTGTCTTGGCGTTGTTACACGTGGACGTCCAGAACGTGGCCGACCGATGACGTCATTTTTGTTCTGTTAGCGTCTCCCCAGTGCAGAAATGGTGTTCCCGTGGCAGTGGAAATGTGCAGCCACTTGTCGTTGAGACATTCCTCCACGGACCATCCCAATGGCCTCATGACGTTGTGCAGACGTGAGCCTTGGCATGCTGTGCGTTTCAATAGCCGTTTAATTTTTTGAACGATCGCAAGGGCAGGGGTTGAGCTTTCCAAAGTGACAGTATTGTGTGGCATTTATTTGCTCTGTTTTTCTCTTTCCCGGAATGCACGTGCAACAACGTATTGCACGTCTCAAGGACGAACCCACTGACGTCACGGAAAGTGGCACGTGCATGCATGTTGCAGTGTTCACGAATGGTGTTTCAAAGTGACAGGACATTGGGTCCTATAAGTTTCAGATGTCTGCCTGACCCATTGAAAATTCAGAGGACCCATAGAATATAATTAAACATACATTTCAGATTGAACATTTCTTATAATTGGTATTGAAATTATTAACAAACATAAGATTTATGAGCAGCAAACAAGTGTCACATGTCACATATAACAACTTCTGTCAAAGTCATTTTGATATATAGAGTCAGACACTGGGGCTGGCGGGTTGTAGACTTCTATCGGACTGTTGGTGAATCGGCCAGATTTGTCAGAGGGTCAGACGGTATTCGTGAACACTGATGTTGGATACATGTCACTAATCTCTGAGGTTAAATCCTTATGTGTCTAAACAGGTTTGATAAATTTAGATTTTTTGTATGCACAGTTTCTTTATGTGCCTAGTATATAATGTAGCTCTGTTTGTACCATACAAAAATACATTAAGTTATTAAGAAAAAGAACTATATGAATTGGAAAGAACTATCTTTTCAAACCCTACGCGTTGTCATGCTGGTTCTTTCCACCTTCACCTGGGCATACTCTTCTGTACAGCATATTACAAAACGGGTGAAATGAAGATCAACAAGTTACTACGTATATAAGTGTATGTTAAATAAAGGGAACCGACGGGACATCGTAAAAGTACATATATTTACGTTATTTGAACAGTAACTGTTATTAACATATTTCGGCAGTTGAAAGTTTAGAGATGATCCCTATTTTCGGGTGATCCGAAACTGACTTAACCACGTGGTCAAACAAATTTAATATTTGTCCAAAAATATGGCAGATGTCAAAGAGATTTGTTGCTTTTTATAGGTGAAATGTTTCTGTATGCAATGGATTGTTAGCATTTAGTTTATTGTGTTGATTCTATTGTTATTCGAGACGGGCCGTTCCGAATGAGTCGTGTCAACGGCATATGATTACGGCGATAGGTATCCTCGTTACAGGGCGAGTAAACTTCTAGCTAAGATACAAAGCGTTCACAAACATGAACGCTATGCAGCACCACCATAGGCCGCAATGGTGGAAATCCTTTGTCGCACTTTCGCGCACTTGTTACGATCTTTGCGCACGAAAAACTTATATGAATGACTTCTTTGTACTTATACCTACACGTGCGCCTTATTTTCGTTATCAAAATATCTAAAAATAAATATTTACAAGCCTTCAAACATCTCAGTCGATCGCTCACATACGAGCGGCGCCATTTTGAATCACGTGACCTGTGACGCGAGGGGGATTCCCTCCCTAAAATAGTAACACGCGTTCCATACCTCGTTGTTTGTTTGCAACAAATTTTCATACATTTTTAGGCAATTAAAACGATTGTATGGAGACTTTCGTTTCCAATCTATACTTACTGACCACCCCTGCTCTTTCAACAGCTGTTTTCAAAGGATTTGCTGGTGAGTTTTCAATGCTTCATATAATATCAGATTATTGCTGTCACCTTGACAGTTCCATGGTTGTCTCTGTACTACTCCTGAATATTTGCCTACAAAACAGAGTTTACTAATAAGACTACTTAGAATTTAGGAATTAAATAATTAACGAGTTCACGAATTAATTATCTATCAATATCATTTGTACCACAAAACCTTAAATATTTCTCAGTTTACATTTGTGGTTCTTAAAATGCACGTCCGTCCATGCACATTCGTCTTCGGAGCAGAACTTCAAAACCGTTCACTATTTCTTCACCAAACTTGGCACATAGATAGATCTGGTGGTGTACTGGTGCCTTTTGGTAGTTTTGAAATTCTGAATACTTTATTTGACTTAACAACCTTTCAATACTCTCCTTCCACTTTGTTATATACAGGCAAAAACATTTGACACAATCTTAACTAGTAGACATATTAATGAAGAGTATTTTGCCATTGCGGGGGATATTGATGATTTTGTCTTATTTTTTTACCGTGCGCCTGTCCATTTTGTTTCGGGAGCATAACTCAAAAACCGTTCAATATTTTTCAACACAAATTGGTATCAATATAAATCAGAACCCAAAGTGGTGCCTTTAGCTATTTGCAGGTTTTTTTCTTTTATATTTGTGTCGGTTCCATGGAAACGATTTGGACTTAGTCTAAAAAGTGTAGGTGGGCTTCTTTTCCGGAGCACAAATCGAAAACCTTTAATTATCTTTCAACAAAACGTAGCAGATATGAAAGATCTTGAAGTGCTGCCTTTTGTTATTTGCAAAGTTTTGGCTTCCATGGAAACGCTTTGGACTAAGTAAAAAAATCAAGTTGGACAGTAGTGTATGTATAATGATAGTCCGAGATCAAGTCCAACAAAAGCCTCTGCAAAGCTTTATTTCACAAATAAAGCTTTTGATCTACTACTTTTGAGCCCCGGTTAATTTCCCGCCCACACCTGGCACAATATCACGTTGACCTCGATGAAACAGTTTAATGTGAATCGCCTATGATCTCTTTGGTGTTTGTAATAAAGGCTTGCTGGGCTTTTCGTACTCCCTGTTCTATGTACTTTTTTCTCGTCTTCGCTGATAGCAGACTTAGGAGACTTGGATCGAATCTCGTTTCATTTTGTTATATTTTGTGAGTTCAGAGAGGATTGAACGAAACTCCTCTGAGATCTTACTGTCAGTGAGTGCCGTGGAAATACGCTCACTTACCGTGTTCAGCTTTGCTTCGGCCAGAACCCTGATCTCGTCGTGCCTTACAATGCAGTCTACGGGATGCAAACTTAAGCACCAACCCTAACACCCCTGCCACCCCAGCTGTTATTTCAATGCCTAGAACTATAGGTGCGGCCACGATGGTGTCTAACAACCCAACACCTGCCGCCCCCAGCCCCATGCTGGTTGTCATAAGGGCAGTATCAGTCCCGTCCACGATATTGAAAGCTCTATCGTACTTCTTACATAGTGCTTTCCGAGTGTCACGGTCTTGTTTTAGTTGGCGTTTTACATCACATAACTGTCTCAAGCCGAACCCGACTACGGTTTCCAGGGTCTTCACTACTTCCTCTACGACTGGGTATAGCCCCATCCTATAATATATATTACGAAAGATATTTTAATTGGGTTTCGTTTAACCTTCGATTAATGTACTTAAAGCTTATAATACTTAGATTAACTTGCGTGTAAAAAAGAGGGGTCTCAGCTCTACTTCCATTAAGGAGACGAACTCCATCAAGGCTTGCTAAAGGTCTGTTTCCCGATACCTTAATAATACGGCAACGTTGGTTATTACACCTGTCTTCCCAACCTATCAGCATATCATCTATAATGCGAAAATAACTACTCAAACTTATATCTCCGAGATAGACGTCTATGATGAATGTGAAGTTTTCCGCGACATCTCTAAACACCTCTTGGTAATCGAGTAATTTGGTCTGTCTTTACCCTCTCACTGGAAGCTAACGTGTTGCCCGAGTGGTCTGGTATTGGTATGACTTGTACACTAGATTCCGGAACGAACGATCCTAGAATGACGCAGTTGTTCCTAATCTCGGAGATAGTATTATTTTGTTTCAAGGAGATATAAGGTGGGGCGAGGGTTAAGTTGACTACCCATTCAGGCTCTTTAAAATCTGATAACGACACCCGCCTATACACGTTGTCTTTGAAGTGCAGGATGTATAAGGTGTCTTCCTCACCAGGCTGATCGAATCCCTCCGTGTCCCCTAGATCGTTAAGTGTAGGGTTGGGGTGATGTCTAGTCATTGCTATAATACTATTACGAGATAGTTTCCAATTGTTTTTTCTGATAATCTCTCAGGGGTGCACTTCACCCAAATGAAGTGTATGTTGTTGGGCAGGAAGATCTTGGTGAGTGATATCGTGTCTTCCACAATCACGGTGACCCCCTGCAGACTGGTGTGGGAGGGGACACCCACCCGAACGTAAACAGTGCAAACCTGATACTGTGTTGTTTCCCCCACCGGAGTTTGACCCCTTTCATGATTTCGACTTCATCCCGCGATGCTTCCCCTAGGTAGACTTTGATGATCAGACTGGCGTTCTCCTCTAGGCTCTCCAGGATGTCGATCACGCCTTTGAATTCAGTCACCAACTGCAATGTCGCGTTTTGCTCCCAGGGCTTGCAAGATAGCACGTGGGCTGCAATACTGGCGGCTGGGGTGATGATTGGAGATGATCGCGTGGGAAGGAGAAACAAATACCAGATAGGTCCCTCGTGAGGTACCTCTACCAGCCGGGGGAACACTAGGGTGTAAGTCAAAACTTACAACATAGATAAAGTGGACATCAAAGCCGACGAGCCGAACTTGTACTACTTGAGAGATGGGCCAGGGAGAGGGTTTGTTAGACAGGAATTATTGATCGTACCGTACGGGACAATGTTACCTCCTGCCAACGTGGCATAGTAGTGCCACGTGTGGGTGGGAAATTAACGGGGGACTCAAAAGTAGTAGATATACTGGTGCGAGATCTAAGGGCCTGACAAAACCTTTATTTGTGAAATAAGGCTTTGCAGAGCCTTTTGTTGGACTTGATCTCGGACTATCATTATATCTACTACTTGGACTTTAAGTAACTGTCAGATGATTTGCTCTTTCAAATTTGTGGAGCCCGGGGGATTCGTCATCTTTTGATGACTCTTGTTTTGATAAGTTGTAGTAGCGAGTATCACAAAAAAATAGACATGTCATCAAACACTAAGCTGCAACTTTATCTCTTCCATTCCTTTGTTTATCTCTTGAACTTGCCTTTGCAATGGCCGCGGACAGCTTCATCCATGGTTTCTTCTCAACTTTCAACCTTGAATACCAGTAAATAAAGTGCATATCAATGTTAATTATTAATTATCACTTGATTTATCATGAGTTAACTTCAAAAGAATAAACTCCATGCACAATTTCATATCCGTATCATTGTTAATGTTCTCAATAAACATCTAATTGCACCTTGAAAAGCAGACTTTCTGAACTAACACTTCATTGATAATTTGGAAAAGCCTGCTATTTTTGCTGTCGAATGATAGGAGGTACTGTAATGTTTGCAAATGAATTTCTTCTTTTGACCTAACATTTAATAAAAGCCAAGGCCTTTTGTCCAATGGTGTACGCACAAGAGTTTAAATATGATATTTGGCATTGTGCTGTAATTTGAATGATCCTCCCCCTTTTAACAATTAATTTATAGTTGTATCCCCTTATTTTAGTAACACTTTTTTGCCATTTGGTTGCTAATATGGAAATGAAAAGATGTTTTAGCAAGGTTTGAAGCTGGTGCTTGAGACCTAACACAACATGGAAATATTAAAAATATTATTCAAGGTAGGAGAAATGTGAACCTGAGAAATATTTTAGGTTTAGGGGTATAAATGAAATTTATAGATAATTAATTTGTGAACTCATTAATTATTTAATTCCTAAATTCTAGTAAGTCTTATTAGTAAACTGTTTTGTAGGCAAATATTCAGGAGTACTACAGAAACACCCATGGAACTGTCATGGTGACAGCAATAATCTATTATTATATGAAGCATTGAAAACTCACCAGCAATTCCTTTGAAAGCAGCTGTTGAAAGAGCAGGGGAGGTCAGTCAGTCTAGATTGGGAACGTAAGTCTCCATACAATCTTTTTAATTGCCTAAAAATGTATGAATTTTTTTTGGGAAACAAACAACGAGGTATTGAACACGTGTTTTACTTTTTTAGGGAGGGAATCCCCTTCGCGTCACAGGTCACGCGATTCAAAATGGCGCCGCTCGTATGTGAGCGATCGACTGAGATGTTTGAAGGCTTGTAATTATTTATTTTTAGATATTTTTAGGGCGCACATGTAGGTTTAAGTACGAAGAAGTCATTCATATAAGTTTTTCGTGCGCAAAAATCGTAACGAGTGCACGAAAGTGCGACAAAGGATTTCCACCATTGAGGTTTACAGTTTCCAGGTGTTAAGTAGGTCGCAGTGATCCGGAATACCCTTACGCACTGTACACAATTAAAGACACAAGGGGATAGGTCGAGCACGAACAACCGTATTGTCCATAATAAGCTCTATTTTTATCATTCCATTTTTCAACTCACCTTTCATGGGATTTTACACTGGTTAGAGAGCCCTATAGGCTCTCAGTAATCTGTATTGGCAGGATACTTGCGATTATATAGATCAGAATAATTAATTGCATAGTCTCTCCACTACTGCCCAAGGTGTGGCTGAGCACTTCATATCAAATGTGAGTGAAATGAATTTTGAAAAGGGCCGAAGCATCTTCCGTTGATTGGGTAATGGTTTTTGGTCAAAATATCTGACCATCGATCAGAAGATCTGTGGTTCGAAGCCCATCACAATACAGGACAGGACTCTATTGTTGCCATCCAATCAAGCATGCCCTTATGGCAATCAAGCTAATCATAGGTAAACGTTACATCTCTAATATTGATAATAATAATAATAATAATAATAATAATAATAGTTATTTTAAGCGTGCCAAGGTTGTTCGACAGAATCTGAAATTTGAGGTTGACTTTGCTGATGGCAATGTTCTGCTGGACGGTACAGCGATGGGAGTAAACCAGGTGAAGTCCTTTACCAAGTCTGCCCAGAGTCGGTCTTTTGTCGAGAAGCTTTCTGAGAAGCCATTGCATCGTGTGTACATGCAGTGTGTTGAACAGAATAGCAATCCCACCGACTCCTTCGCCTGGATGAAGTCGGCTGGTCTTAAATGTGAAACTGAGGGCTTCCTTTTTGGACCAGTCACTTCCCATTCGCAATCGCCTAAATGTGATTCTTAAAGAAAAAATCAATATGAAATGTCAACTTCGCAATGAATTCACGGAGACTGTCCAACACCTTGTCAGTGGATGCCCTTCCTTGGCACAAACATCATATCTTAAACGACATGATGGCATGGCTCGTTGCTTTTACTACCGTCTCCGACATGCCTGTGGCTTTGACTCCGAGGTCCATCCATGGTACGACCCTGAACATGTCCGGGGCGTCATGGAAAATGATGCTTTCAAACTTCTCTGGAATAGGCCCATATACAGCCTCAGAAGAATTCCCGCCAACAAACCTGATTTTGTCCTTTTTGATAAAGCCAATGAATTTATTTATATCATTGAATTTTCTGTCCCTTTTGACACCAATGTGATTGGCAAGAATAAGGAAAAGCATGATAAATATGCGGACCTCGCCTTTGAAATGTCTCGCTTGCATCCCAAGTACACTGTCGTCAGGCTCCCCATTGTTCTCGGTGCCCTTGGTTTGGTACCTCCTGATCTCTTGGCGCAGATCAGGAGTGTGCCCGGGTTCTCCACCGGGAGCACAGCCCTTCTGACACTCTGGGTAATGCAGAAGGCTGCAGTGTTGGGGAGCCTTCATATTCTCCAGAAAGTTCTTGGTGGGTTCGACTAGGCAGCGTTTCCTGGGAGAAGTCCCATTCGCTGTCTGGGCTGCGTGTAGAGGGGGCGAGGGCCCTGAGCTGATGATGAGCCTTACCAGCCTGACTGTGCCAGGATCACCCAAACCCTCTCTGCTGCATACAATTTTTAATCTGTAAAACATAATAATAATACCGAAAGGCAATTTGGAGAAAATTAAAACTGAAATACAAAACAACGAAAGAAAAGATATTTCTCCAAATTGTCGATTCCCTTAAGGCCAAAATAAAGGTTTGGACTGAAAGAAAGAAAAAATGGGAAAAGAAAAATAAATTCATCAAACAAAATAAACTTTTTCGAAATAATGAAAAACACTTCTACAGGCAACTTAAAACAAACGGTAATGATGAGCATGATAAACGGCCTTCCATGGATGCCAATGAAAGGTTCTGGAAACAGTTGTGGTCTGTACCCGGCGACTGTAACCTTGAGGCACCATGGGTCCGTGAATATGACCATGCAATGCATGAGAAAGTAACTAGGTCGTTTGTCTGTTACATCTCCCCAGATTGCCTGGAAAGTGTCATCAAAAGTCCAAATCTAATACAGCTCCAGGGCCTGATGGCATTCGAAACCGGTATTGGAAACTGCTCCCCTGTGTCCAAACACCATTACTTCACTGTTTCAATTCTCTTGTGGACACAGGTGATGTTCCTCCATGGTTCTGCAAAGGTCGCACAATACTCCTTCCCAAAAAAGGAGACTTGACTGATCCCCAAAACTTCCGCCCTATCACATGCTTGAATACACAATACAAAATATTCACAGGGTGTTTGACAAACCTCGTGTCATCTTACTGCTCTTCCAATGATATAATTTACAGAGAGCAGAAGGGGGCAAGAAAGGGATGTTGGGGGTGCAAGGATCAACTTCTTGTACAGAAAATGATTTTGGAAGAGGCAAAAAAGTATCACCGCAACCTCTCCATGTGCTGGATTGACTACAAAAAAGCATACGACTCTGTCCCTCACGAATGGATTCTGAAGTCTCTTCATTGTATTGACCTCCCTCAGCGACTACTTGATTTACTCAAGTCTTTAATGAGTTGCTGGTCGACTCAACTTGAGATGTACTCGCAAGGGCAGGTGCAGACTTCGGAATCTATTCCAATCTGAAGGGAATTTTCAGGGGATTCCTTTAGTCCTTTGCTTTTTTGTTTGTCTTTAAATCCTTTGAGCTTTCTGCTCAATAAAGAGGAGGGTTACTATCCTGGACCTCCTCAGCACAGATCCCCAACACCTCTTACTCATCTCCTTTACATGGATGATATCGAGCTCCTTGCCAAAGGAGATACCAATTTGAAAGAGCAGGTTCTCCTTGTCGAGTCCTTTTCGAATGATATTGGCATGACATTTGGACTTGACAAATGTAATACTCTTCATTTGAAACGTGGCAAGGTAGTTAATGATGGATCGGTCAGGTTACAAGGGGGAGGAGTTATTGAGCATCTTGTGGAAGATCAGGCCTACACCTATCTTGGAATGCAAGTTCGAGACAAGCTCCAGAATGCCCAAATTCAAGAAAAACTTCGGGCTGAGTACAAATCTCGTTTACAGAAAATCTGGAGCTCAGAGCTAAATGCTCGAAACAAGGTCAAAGCCACCAATACTTTTGCTGTGCCAGTCCTTTCGTATTCCTTTGGAGTAGCTGATTGGACAAAACAAGACATCCAGAGTCTTGACCGTCTGACCAGAAGGATCATGTCTGATAACAGAGCCCACCACCCTCGTTCCTCTCTTAACCGTTTATACATGCCAATCAATTCTGGAGGTCGGGGTTTGATTAATGTGGAGGCTCTTCATGACAGAATTTTCTTTTGCACATATTTATTTATCGGATGATCCTCTGGTGATGCATGTGAAGACTCATGATGAAAGCAAGGAATTCCACAGCTATTTTAAGCGTGCCAAGGTTGTTGGACAGAATCTGAAATTTGAGGTTGACTTTGCTGATGGCGATGTACTGCTGGACGGTACAGCGATGGGAGTAAACCAGGTGAAGTCCTTTACCAAGTCTGCCCAGAGTCGGTCTTTTGTCGAGAAGCTTTCTGAGAAGCCATTGCATCGTGTGTACATGCAGTGTGTTGAACAGAATAGCAATCCCACCGACTCCTTCGCCTGGATGAAGTCGGCTGGTCTTAAATGTGAAACTGAGGGCTTCCTTTTTGCTGCTCAGGACCAGTCACTTCCCACTCGTAATCGCCTAAATGTGATTCTTAAAGAGAATATTAATATGAAATGTCGACTTTGCAATGAATTCACAGAGACTGTCCAACACCTTGTCAGTGGATGCCCTTCCTTGGCACAAACAGCATATCTTAAACGACATGATGGCATGGCTCGTTGCTTTTACTACCGTCTCCGACATGCCTGTGGCTTTGACTCCGAGGTCCATCCATGGTACGACCATGAACATGTCCAGGGCGTCATGGAAAATGATGCTTTCAAACTTCTCTGGAATAGGCCCATATACAGCCTGCGGAGAATTCCAGCCAACAAACCTGATTTTGTCCTTTTTGATAAAGCCAATGAATTTATATATATCATTGAATTTTCTGTCCCTTTTGACAGGAATGTGACTGAGAAGATTAAGGAAAAGCATGATAAATATGCGGACCTCGCCTTTGAAATGTCTCGCTTGCATCCCAAGTACACTGTCGTCAAGCTCCCCATTGTTCTCGGTGCCCTTGGTTTGGTACCTCCTGATCTCTTGGCGCAGATCAGGAGCGTGCCCGGGTTCTCCACCAGGAGCACAGCCCTTCTGACACTCTGGGTAATGCAGAAGGCTGCAGTGTTGGGGAGCCTTCATATTCTCCGGAAAGTTCTTGGTGGGTTCGACTAGGCAGCGTTTCCTGGGAGAAGTCCCATTCGCTGTCTGGGCTGCGTGTAGAGGGGGCGTGGGCCCTGAGCTGATGATGAGCCTTACCAGCCTGACTGTGCCAGGATCACCCAAACCCTCTCTGCTGCATACAATTTTTAATCTGTAAAACATAATAATAATACCGAAAGGCAATTTGGAGAAAATTAAAACTGAAATACAAAACAACGAAAGAAAAGATATTTCTCCAAATTGTCGATTCCCTTAAGGCCAAAATAAAGGTTTGGACTGAAAGAAAGAAAAAATGGGAAAAGAAAAATAAATTCATCAAACAAAATAAACTTTTTCGAAATAATGAAAAACACTTCTACAGGCAACTTAAAACAAACGGTAATGATGAGCATGATAAACGGCCTTCCATGGATGCCAATGAAAGGTTCTGGAAACAGTTGTGGTCTGTACCCGGCGACTGTAACCTTGAGGCACCATGGGTCCGTGAATATGACCATGCAATGCATGAGAAAGTAACTAGGTCGTTTGTCTGTTACATCTCCCCAGATTGCCTGGAAAGTGTCATCAAAAGAAGTCCAAATCTAATACAGCTCCAGGGCCTGATGGCATTCGAAACCGGTATTGGAAACTGCTCCCCTGTGTCCAAACACCATTACTTCACTGTTTCAATTCTCTTGTGGACACAGGTGATGTTCCTCCATGGTTCTGCAAAGGTCGCACAATACTCCTTCCCAAAAAAGGAGACTTGACTGATCCCCAAAACTTCCGCCCTATCACATGCTTGAATACACAATACAAAATATTCACAGGGTGTTTGACAAACCTCGTGTCATCTTACTGCTCTTCCAATGATATAATTTACAGAGAGCAGAAGGGGGCAAGAAAGGGATGTTGGGGGTGCAAGGATCAACTTCTTGTACAGAAAATGATTTTGGAAGAGGCAAAAAAGTATCACCGCAACCTCTCCATGTGCTGGATTGACTACAAAAAAGCATACGACTCTGTCCCTCACGAATGGATTCTGAAGTCTCTTCATTGTATTGACCTCCCTCAGCGACTACTTGATTTACTCAAGTCTTTAATGAGTTGCTGGTCGACTCAACTTGAGATGTACTCGCAAGGGCAGGTGCAGACTTCGGAATCTATTCCAATCTGAAGGGGAATTTTCCAGGGGGATTCCTTTAGTCCTTTGCTTTTTTGTTTGTCTTTAAATCCTTTGAGCTTTCTGCTCAATAAAGAGGAGGGTTACTATCCTGGACCTCCTCAGCACAGATCCCCAACACCTCTTACTCATCTCCTTTACATGGATGATATCGAGCTCCTTGCCAAAGGAGATACCAATTTGAAAGAGCAGGTTCTCCTTGTCGAGTCCTTTTCGAATGATATTGGCATGACATTTGGACTTGACAAATGTAATACTCTTCATTTGAAACGTGGCAAGGTAGTTAATGATGGATCGGTCAGGTTACAAGGGGGAGGAGTTATTGAGCATCTTGTGGAAGATCAGGCCTACACCTATCTTGGAATGCAAGTTCGAGACAAGCTCCAGAATGCCCAAATTCAAGAAAAACTTCGGGCTGAGTACAAATCTCGTTTACAGAAAATCTGGAGCTCAGAGCTAAATGCTCGAAACAAGGTCAAAGCCACCAATACTTTTGCTGTGCCAGTCCTTTCGTATTCCTTTGGAGTAGTTGATTGGACAAAACAAGACATCCAGAGTCTTGACCGTCTGACCAGAAGGATCATGTCTGATAACAGAGCCTACCACCCTCGTTCCTCTCTTAACCGTTTATACATGCCAATCAATTCTGGAGGTCGGGGTTTGATTAATGTGGAGGCTCTTCATGACAGAATTTTCTTTTGCACATATTTATTTATCGGATGATCCTCTGGTGATGCATGTGAAGACTCATGATGAAAGCAAGGAATTCCACAGCTATTTTAAGCGTGCCAAGGTTGTTGGACAGAATCTGAAATTTGAGGTTGACTTTGCTGATGGCGATGTACTGCTGGACGGTACAGCGATGGGAGTAAACCAGGTGAAGTCCTTTACCAAGTCTGCCCAGAGTCGGTCTTTTGTGGAGAAGCTTTCTGAGAAGCCATTGCATCGTGTGTACATGCAGTGTGTTGAACAGAATAGCAATCCCACCGACTCCTTCGTCTGGATGAAGTCAGCTGGTCTTAAATGTGAAACTGAGGGCTTCCTTTTTGCTGCTCAGGACCAGTCACTTCCCACTCGTAATCGCCTAAATGTGATTCTTAAAGAGAATATTAATATGAAATGTCGACTTTGCAATGAATTCACAGAGACTGTCCAACACCTTGTCAGTGGATGCCCTTCCTTGGCACAAACAGCATATCTTAAACGACATGATGGCATGGCTCGTTGCTTTTACTACCGTCTCCGACATGCCTGTGGCTTTGACTCCGAGGTCCATCCATGGTACGACCATGAACATGTCCAGGGCGTCATGGAAAATGATGCTTTCAAACTTCTCTGGAATAGGCCCATATACAGCCTGCGGAGAATTCCAGCCAACAAACCTGATTTTGTCCTTTTTTGATAAAGCCAATGAATTTATATATATCATTGAATTTTCTGTCCCTTTTGACAGGAATGTGACTGAGAGGATTAAGGAAAAGCATGATAAATATGCGGACCTCGCCTTTGAAATGTCTCGCTTGCATCCCAAGTACACTGTCGTCAAGCTCCCCATTGTTCTCGGTGCCCTTGGTTTGGTACCTCCTGATCTCTTGGCGCAGATCAGGAGAGTGCCCGGGTTCTCCACCGGGAGTACAGCCCTTCTGACACTCTGGGTAATGCAGAAGGCTGCAGTGTTGGGGAGCCTTCATATTCTCCGGAAAATTCTTGGTGGGTTCGACTAGGCAGCGTTTCCTGGGAGAAGTCCCATTCGCTGTCTGGGCTGCGTGTAGAGGGGGCGAGGGCCCTGAGCTGATGATGAGCCTTACCAGCCTGACTGAGCCAGGATCACCCGAACCCTCCCTGCTGCATATTATCTTTAATCTGTAAAACATAATAATAATAATAACAATAGGTGTACATTCATGTTCAAAGTGCTAACATTATTACCCGAGTAAATGGATCAATGTGAAGACAAATGATCTTTCATTTTAAGCTCTCTGGGAAGTATGCCTGGCAGGCACATGAAAGGTAGAAATAAATCTTTCGGAAACGAATGAATGTTCAACCTATAGCCATTTCCGGACAGACTAGTTACAGGATCATATTGCGGCGACTTATATAGGCACAGGCATGTCTGAGGTTTGGTTTGTTTGTTGCTTAAAGCCACACTCCGCAATATTCTAGCTATATGGTAGCAGTCTGTAAACAGTCCTGCCTGCACTAGACAATCCAGTGATCAACAATATGATGGTCGGGACTAAGATGATGAAGTAGCGACATTGTTTTATTTTCTATTAAAAATATTTTCATATTAAACTACCAGTGCATTTAATCAATACATGTTCAGGAAGCCATGCTTTAACAGCAAATACCAGTACTGTAAATTGTAATGAAGTCAGGTTTTTATGAGTGTTTGTTTTCTTTTTAAACTACCATACATGTTAAGATTTTTCCAGACCTAGTAGAGCTAGTGGTAGACTTTTTAGAATTACCTGAACGCTTAGAGAAGCCCCTCATAACAGAATTTTCTTTAGAAATGGATTCTTGATTAACTTGATCAGACAACTCACGTTCAACACATTGGATCCAACTCACGACCAAAGTCCTGAAAGCGTTAGCTTCGTTCAGCCTAACTGCAGCATGCTGAATAGCCTCTACTTTCTGCTCTGGAATATCAATTTCACTGGAATAGAGCTGTGAGCAATTTTCATAACTGAAATATAGAGCAACAAGCTTATCAAGAAAATATTTAACTAAATGCAAATTATCAGGATTGTTTATCAGAGAAACAAGTTCATTTTTGAGTCAATGCAGAAAGAACTGCAATACACTTGTTCCTCAGCAGACGAAGATGTTCACTTTTTCCCTTCTCCGTCAGCACTCTTTGTCTTACTGGACGCTGTGTGGTGTCCTCATTCCCTTCACCTCCAAGCGTGTCCCAGTGGTTGACCTCTTCTGTAGGAATGGAATCATCCTGAGGATCTCTCACATCCCCTGTAGCCATGACTTGAGTCTCATTCAAAGAATACAGATGTCACTTTTCAACAATTAACACCTGTTGTGCGAGAAATGGCTTAACAGTTAAACGTTTAATCCTCACTGTTAAGCAATAAACAATTCAATATCAACGGATCCAAGACTGAACTATTAACCGTTTCAGAGAGTCTAAGATGAGTGTGTATTGGCCTCCATTACAAGTGAAACGTTCAAAATACTGCCATGTTTCCAATAGTTACACTTTACTGACATATTTTCTGAACTAATGTTAATGCAGAACACAAAAACTGATACTCGCATCAACAGGGTTTATTGTATTGACATTTTAGGAGTTACAGTTCATAATAAATGGCTGCTGCTGAGGACTTGATGAATATTATTGCGTTCACTTGAAGAGTAAAGTTGCTGATGAGCTGATGAGGTTCAGAAAACTACAACAAACAATAGCTTTCAATGAAATTCAGAAAATGTACAAATTTCATAGTACATAACATTCAATATTTCATTCGAATGATATGTGAATACATTGAAATTGCAAAAGTAACAACTACAAATTTACAAATAATTGTGTTAAATATATTAACAATTATTGCACTAAACAATTAACATTTTGGCATATATACAATTTCATTGTAATTTAGAGATAGTACAACCTAGCAATGAAAGGGTAAAGTACTCACATATATCTTTACATAGTGCAGCCTACAGTCAGCTGGGTGACAACCAGGCAGCATACACACTGGCAAGCATGTGCTCCAAAATGCATGAGCTTTGGAGAGGTCATGATGTGACCTGTGAGCTTTGACATCACACATGAAGGTTAAGGCCACAGAGTAATGGAAATTTACTGGGCCACATGTAAACATTGTTACACTTTTGACTGATAAGGATTTAAATGGAAATGAACTTTAGATATTAATTAAGTGTTTTAATTATTGGACCACCATGGATAAAATAATTAAAACCAATTGTAATAATTTAATAAACAATTTCATATGAAAGAGTTTGTACACTGAAATTAATGTAAAGAAATCTTGCATATACACATTTGGCCCCTTAAACATACTCACAGTGTGTTTAACAACGAAAACTACCAAAAATGCGAGATGAAACTCAGACGACAAAACAAACATTTAAATCACATGTTTGAAGGAAGAAGTAAAAACGTTTGTGAACTAGTCTTCACAGCTCTTTTGTTTTCAGGATGACACTCCTGACATATCCACTTTTATCAGGCTCAATTTCAGTAACACGACACATCGACCAAGCACTTTGGAGAAGTGTATCATCTTTCAAGAGCACAATATCGTTCAGTTGGAAATTGCGCTTTGGACGCTCTTGTAGCAACACAAGATATTAGTTTTTCCCAACGTGACCAAAATACATTTGCTAAATGTTGAATGTATCTCCAACGTTGACGAGCATAAATATCATCAAGTTGAAATTCACCAGGTGGGGGGAATGAAAACATTTGATTTCATCATAAGAAGGTGATTTGGAGTGAGTGGATCAAGACCATCATGATCACTAGAAACTGCAGTAAGAGGCCTTGGATTCAAAATTGCTTCTACCTCGCATAGGAGAGTTCTGTACATTTATCATCCAGTTGCTGACTGAACTCATGAAGTAGAGGATTCAGGACAGTTCGAACAGATCTGACGAGTCTTTCCCACACTCCGCCCATATGGCTTGCCGAAGGTGGATTGAAATTCCATCTTATATCTTGCTGAAGCAGATGGTAATTCAACTTTGACTGATCCAAACCATCTTTAGTTTGACGAAGTTCCCCTGGCGCCGCTTTTGAAGTTTGTTCCATTGTCACAGTAGATTTCTTTAACTGGGCCTCGACGTGTAATGAAGCGCCGAAGAGCATTGATGAAAGAATCTGTGTTTAAAGAATTGGCAGTTTCAATATGTACAGCTCTACTGACAAGACACGTAAAAAGTGCACCATAGCGTTTGACATGTTTGCGCCCTTCTTTCACAATGTGTGGCCCAAAAAAGTCAATACCTGTATATGTGAAAGGTGGTTCTGGGTTGACTGGAAGTTCTGACAAATTGTACGCTTGTTGGCATTTTGAACCTTCTGCACACAACACATTTGTTAAGAACTGACCTAACAGTAGAGTTCCCATTTGTAATTCATTAATCTGTTGAATGATCAAGGTAGCCGCATGACTTTTATGAGGCAAGATAATTGGATGTTTGACCAAATCAGGCACATTTGCTTTGCCTTAACGACCACCGACTTGCAGTAAATCATTGACAAAAGGATTTAGCTTCTGAATGGAACTGGTCTTTGGCAGTTTGTCATTTGCTTGGCTTCGTTCCTTTGCTGTGCTCTCAAGAAATTCTTTTCCTTTGGACAAATCTAAGAATCTTTCTTTCAGCTGAAGCTAGCTCTTGGACACTGAATGGTCCCTTCATTGGAGTGCATTGCATCTTCAGAGATTTGGAAGGCTGTGATTTCTTGACCTGAAAATAAGCCCAAAATCTGCGGTAAATTGCAACAGCCCTCTTTAAACGATACCAGGATGAATAATGCTTGATCAAAGTATCTACAGCTTCGACATCAGCCTTGCCAACTTCTTCTGACTTCATCATTCCAGCATATTCACGATAATCAGACTGGCCATTCGTCAGGATTTACCAAAAACTGTGGTCCATTAAACCAGAGTGTTGACTTGAGAAATTGCTTAAAACATGAGCCTCTAGAAGCAATATCTGCAGGGTTACTTTTGAGTCAATGTACTTCCATTGCTGAGGCGTACTGTAATCTCTGATCATCTTCACACGGTTTGTTACGAATACCGGAAATATGTTGCATTCATTGCTGATGTAGTACAGAACAGTTCTGGAATCAGTGTAATAAGTGAGGCTATCAATGACAATGTCCAATTCTTGCAACAAAAGCTGACCAAGTTTAACTGAAGTTGTAGCTGCTGTCAGTTCAAGTCTTGGAATGGTCAGAGGTTTCAAGGGAGCTAACCTGGCTTTGCCTAGTAACAGCACAGTGTGTATGGTATCTTTGTCATCATATAGTCTAAGGTAAGCTGAACATCCATACTCAGTAGTACTAGCATCAGAAAAAAATGTGCATTTGTCTGGAAACAACTGTACCAAAAGGCTTGATGCAGCGTTTAACTTTTAAGCCTCTTAATGCTTCCAAGTCTTGAAGCCAATGTTCCCATGCTTGTTTGTGCCCAGCGCTAACATCATCGTCCCAGCCCAATGACTTGTCTTCACATAAGCTTTGAAGAACCTTTTTGGCAGATAGCAAGACTGGTGATACAAGGCCTAAAGGATCATACAAGGAAGACATTGTGGACAAAATTCCTCTCCTTGTCGTTGGTTTCTTAGGCAACTCTACAGAGAATTTGAAACTATCAAGTCCTATGTCCCATTGCATGCCAAGTGCTCATTCCATTGGAATGTCATCATAATTCAAATCAATGGTTTGAATTTCCTTAGCACAATGTTCTGAGGGAATAGATGCCAAAACAGTTTTGCTGTTACTGGTAAATTTGGTAAGATTGAAGCCACCTTCTGTGCATGCGGATTGCAAGTCAGTTATCAGCTTAACAGCTACTTGTTCATTTTCAACAGACTTGAGACAGTAGTCCACATAAAAGTTCCTTTCTCTGGTTTTAGCAACATTTGCGTCATACTTTGATTTTGCATTTCTTGCTGATGCCTTCAGTGCATAGTTTGCAATAGTGGGTGATGACACTGTTCCAAAAGTGTGAACGGTCATTTTGTACTCCTTCACCTCGCTGTTCAAATCCCCATTTGGCCACCACAAAAACCTGAGAAAGTTTTGTTGCTCTTTGGGCACTTTTACCTGGTGGAACATTGCTTCCACATCACCCATAAAGGCAACATCGTCTGAGCGGAATCTCGTAAGAACACCAATTTAACCAAACCTGAAGAGGTTTTCAATTCTTTGAAGAGAGTCGTCCTTGGGGTACATATATGCATTTTCTGCGCTGAAAATGTCCTGTGACAGTTGTATCAATCTTTTTTAATAAAATATTGTACAATAAATATAATCTTTTTTATCTATTATACGGCCCCCACCTCATGGAGTTACCTCCCGCTACGCATGCGCAGTCAACCAGGTAGGCACCTAGGCCCGTATCATCATTCCTTCTGCTGAATAAATTTGAACAGAATTGCGAGGAGGCGGGCGACCCTACCCCAAGGACAACTCTCTTCACAGAATTGAAAACCTCTTCAGGTTTGGTTAATTCTTTTTCAGAGTGATCGTCCTTGGGGTACATATATGCATAAACACAGACTCCCAAAGACCGGAGGCCAGGGAGGAGGGAATTCTGTCAAAGTACACACAAATAGCGATCATTAAGAATAATGTAACAGATGCCACAATCACTCACCTGTCACATGTCCCGTTTTGAGCTTCCGCGAGAGGCATTATGGGAGGGTAACCGACAGGGAGGAAAGGTACTGAGAGTCGACCTCGCAGGTTAGCATAATGAGAACGCACATATTGCGAATGTAAACAAACCCCACCCACCTTATGGTCTATTAGAGAGCACCGTAGGGGGTAAAAAACACTCACTACCGACCATAATCTCCGTAGAGAATCGAAAGGAGGTTATACACCCAGCAGCAGACATATCAATAAAACACAATATTGAACAGCAGCGTCAACTAAACCAGATAACCAAGACTCACTCGGTCAGGGTGGCAGGACACTGTCCACTGGAGAGAACAGAACGGCCAAAGCTCGCACGATCACGTGAATGTGTATCGAGCTGATAGTGCCTGATAAAAGTGCTAGGCCGGCTCCAAATAGCGGCGGAGCATATCTCTGCAATGGGTTGTACCGATGCAAAAGCTTTTGACGTGGCTACTGCCCTGACCGAGTGAGCCTTCAACCCCTTAGGGGGAGGCTTGCCCGTAGCCTGATAAGCAGCACAAATGACCGAGACAAGCGAGCGAGACAGGGTCTGTTTGCTTGCCGGCACCCCAGCCTTCCCGCAACGGTAACAGCAGAACAGATGGGTACCAGTACGGATCCCTTGTGTTCGTTTGATATAGACCTTGAGAGTCTTACGGACATCCCAATGGGTGAGTGCTCATAGGAGAGGTCCCCGATGTGGAAGGCTGGGTAAGAGTAGGAAGTTCGATAAGAGCTGTCACATGGAAAGCGTGATCGACCTTCGGGCGGTAAGTATCCGGGAGGCGAATACTGACACGATCTGTGTGGAACACAGTCAGCGCCGGGTCGGACGACATAGCATGTAAGTCGCCAACCCTACGCCCAGATGTTACCGCCACCAGAAATACAGCCTTCCATGTTAACAACTGAATGGACATAGCCGATAGACGTGAGAACGTAGGACCAGACAGCCAATCGAGCACGATTGACAAATCCCAAGGTGGGCTGGTTTGCCTGACAGCAGGTCGAACCCGATCCGCGCCAGTTAAAAACCGCTGTACGAGAGGGTGCTGCCCCAGAAGAGCACCATCGACAGGTGTGTGAAAGGTGGAAATAGCGGTGGAGTAGCCACGAATGGTCGAAGACGCCAGGCCTTCTTCCAAACGAGCTTGCAAAAACTCCAATACTCAGACTAAATCCGCAGAAAAGGGATCTGCAATCCCCCTATCTGAACACCAGCGCGCATAGCGGGACCACCTATCCTCATACTGAACGTTTGTCGAATCCCGCCTCGAAGCCAGAATTGTGTCTGCAACTGCTGCAGGAATTCCGCGTGCTTCGAGGCTAGACCTGACAGAGGCCAAGCCACCCACTGAATCCTTGGATTGGGGTATGGCGCGCCGTTCTGAGTGAGAATGTCCGGTCGCAAAGGTAATAGAACAGGAGGCTGAGCTAGAAACCTGAGAATTACCGGAAACCAGCTCTGTGACGGCCAAAGCGGTGCCAGTAGCACAAGCAGCCGAGCTGGCTGGGTGGACAGCTGGGAGAGGACCCGGGGAATGAGTTGTAACGGCGGGAACGCCCAGAGCACTTCGCCCGTCCAATCCAGCAGGAAGGCGTCGGCAGCCAACGCCCTCGGGTCAGGTATTCGAGAGCAGAATACGGGCATCTGATTCGTCCCGCCGGACGCAAACAGATCCACCTGGAATGATCCGTACAACTGGGAGATAACTCCGAATATCTGCCTGTCGAGCATCCACTCGTGCGGGGCCAGGATCCGGCGAGAGACAGCGTCTGCTCGCACGTTCTCCAGCCCCGGGAGATAAACAGGGAGTACCTGGCAATCGCACTAGTCGCACCAGAGGAGAAAGTCCCACGTCTCCCGAAGGAGCACTCGGGACACCGTGCCGCCTTGCTTCAGGATGTACGACATGGCCGTTCGGTTGTCCAACTGAAGACGAACCACCTGGCCCTGGACATGCTCTCGGAAGCGCTCAAAAATCAACCGCACAGCTCAGTTCCAACACGTTGATGTGACGGCGGGTTTCGGCTTCGGACCAGAGTCCGGACACCGACAGACTGCCCAGAACACCCCCCAGCCAGTGAGGGACGCATCGGTCTGAACTGTAAGAGCTGGCGTCGGGATTTCCAAAGGGACCCCCTTGGAGAGATTCCCGACATTGGTCGACCACTGAAGGTGAGGAGACAACCACCCGGGGACTGAGACTCCGCTCCAGGTCCTCCGAGTGAGCCCACAGACTTGTCAAAGCTTGCTGTATACGTCGCATCCTCAACCACACCCACCACACTACAGAGATAGTCGCCGCCATATGGCCCAGTAGATGGAGCCAAGTCCGTGCTGGTGCCTGGGGCTGGGAGAGGAACGAAGAAACCATCTCCCGTACTCTGGTGACCCGGACGGGCGACAAGGAAACAAGATCCTTGTGAGTTTGGAACCTCGCCCCGAGAAAAACCAAGTCCTGGGTGGGTAACAGGTCGGATTTCTTGAGGTTGATGATCCACCCCAGTCGAACTAGAATGTCTATCACTGTGTGAGTAGAATCTAGGCTCGCTGGCTGAGTTAGCGCGCTGAGCAACCAGTCGTCGAGGTAAGGGTAACAACGCCTTCCTTGCGATCGAGCGAGGGTAGCTGGCACTAACATGAGCTTGGTGAACACCCTGGGGGCAGTGGATATGCCAAAGGGGAGCACCGTGAATTGGTAATTCATCACGTCGTAAGAGAACCGAAGGTACTGCTTGAACGATGGATGTATGGGCACATGTAGATACACATCCTTTAGGTCAATTGACGTGAGCCAATCGCCGGGCTGAACAGAGGAGATCACCGAGTGAAGTGTCTCCATCTTGAAGGATGGAACCTCTAGCATGCGATTCAACCCCTTGAGGTTGAGAATGGGACGGAACCCGCCGTCTTTCTTCGGAACGAGGAAGTACGTGGAATAAAATCCCGCCTGTTCCTCGCCCGGTGGTATGCGCTCTATAGCGGACTTGTCCAGCAAAGCCTGAACTTCGTCTCGCAGTATACCCGCCCGCACCTGACATGACGGCACTGGAGTGCGACGTATGCCGGATCTCGCCGGACCTCGCTTCCACAGTGGTAGATGGCCGACACTGACGGTGGACAGCACCCAAGTGTTGCATGTAGCCTTCTCCCACTCCGGCAGGAATAGAGAGAGGCAGCCTCCCACTGGGACGTGTGGTAAGAGGGAGTGAGTGGTCCCGAGTAGCTGAGCTGACTGGGACGGACCCACGGCGACAGGCTGTTGGGTTAATGGGAGGTCGGGGCAGACCTCCCGCGCCCGCGAAAATGCTGGGAGCCAGACGAAGAGGACTGCTCCTTGCCCTTACCCTTGGCAGGACGGCTCCTCCGCCTACCCCTGCCCAGCGGCCGAAGCCAGCCCACAGACTAGGGTGTTGGCTGCACCCCGGAGAAGGAAGCCAGAACGGGAGCGTGGGGGCGATAAGCCCACGGGTGCTCCAACAAGGCCTCTTGAAGGAGGTAGCTGCAGCGGCAGCCTCCCGGATGACCTGCTGTGCCCCAGGAAACAACGTCGCTCCCAGACGGTAGGGAAGGGCCAGCAAGGTCTGCTGTGTAGCTGCCGAGTAGCGAGACATCAACAGCCACTGCTTGCGCATCCCGATGACTGCGCACATCACCGTAGACGCTGCTGACCGCAAGGAGTCACGCGCTAGGTGGGCCTGAACTTCGGAAAGTTGGCAGAGGAGAACGACATGCGGAGAAACGTCCCCAGCGTGCCCCTCAGCCTCCAGGGCCGACCTCTGAATCGAGGAGAGGTAGGCCTCGTGGATGACCACCCGCACCTGCTGCAGAGCATTCCGGTAAACTTCCTCGTAGGTCCGGTAAGCTTTCCCTGCAAATCCAAGTGTCGGGCTCGAACATACGGAGAGAGTGACAAGCATGGCTGATCATGTGACCAACTTTTGGCGCCAAAGATGGGGGAAAGGGAGACTCCTGGGGTGTGATTTTACGTCCACTTTTTTTAAGGGAGCTTCAAAAGGGGATTCAAGTGTTCCACTATAGTTAGCAAGAAGAAGACAAGCAATTAAGCATGAGTCAGGATAAGTATAAAATATCAATTTTCATCAGAAAATTACATTTTCTGGCACAAAGTTCTTTGCATCAATATTTAATTTTGGCTGTGAAGACTGCCCAGTGTTATAATGCACAGGGTTAGGACAAGTTTCAGTTGGATTCAACGTTTGCCTGGGTGGCTGGTCAGTGCAGTAATTCGCTTGACTGCTATTTATCTGCATATCATTTATATGAGGTTTAATCTTAGATGTGACAGGAGGGATTGGATTTATCTCACCATTGTCTGTATCTCGCATCTTTACCTTCATTTCTGTTGTAGATTTCAGGTCAGCATCAGCGAAAATCTGTTCCCTTCCACTTGTCTTCGCAATATCAATGTCTAGCTCAAGCTCTTTCATCTTCAACTGAGTTTCATGCATAGATCACTGTGCCTGTGTCATCGAATGGAACATGGCTTTTACTGCAGGAAGCTCAGCAAGTTTAGCTTTTTTAAATATATGAGCAGACCTAGTAGAGCTAGTGGTAGACTTTTTAGAATTACCTGAACGCTTAGTCAGCCCCCTGATAACAGAATTGTCTTTAGAAATGGATTCTTGATTAACTTGATCAGACAACTCACGTTCAACACGTTGGATCCAACTCACGACCAAAGCCCTGAAAGCGTTAGCTTCGTTCAGCCTAACTGCAGCATGCTGAATAGCCTCTACTTTCTGCTCTGGAATGTCAATTTCACTGGAATAGAGCTGTGAGCAATTTTCATAACTGAAATATAGAGCAACAAGCTTATCAAGAAAAGATTTAACTAAATGCAAATTATCAGGATTGTTTATCAGAGAAACAAGTTCATTTTTGAGTCAATGCAGAAAGAACTGCAATACACTTGTTCCTCAGCAGACGAAGATGTTCACTTTTTCCCTTCTCCGTCAGCACTCTTTGTCTTACTGGACGCTGTGTGGTGTCCTCATTCCCTTCACCTCCAAGCGTGTCCCAGTGGTTGACCTCTTCTGTAGGAATGGAATCATCCTCAGGATCTCTCACATCCCCTGTAGCCATGACTTGAGTCTCATTCAAAGAATACAGATGTCACTTTTCAACAATTAACACCTGTTGTGCGAGAAATGGCTTAACAGTTAAACGTTTAATCCTCACTGTTAAGCAATAAACAATTCAATATCAACGGATCCAAGACTGAACTATTAACCGTTTCAGAGAGTCTAAGATGAGTGTGTATTGGCCTCCATTACAAGTGAAACGTTCAAAATACTGCCATGTTTCCAATAGTTACACCTTACTGACATATTTTCTGAACTAATGTTAATGCAGAACACACAAACTGATACTCGCATCAACAGGGTTTATTGTATTGACATTTTAGGAGTTACAGTTCATAATAAATGGCTGCTGCTGAGGACTTGATGAATATTATTGCGTTCACTTGAAGAGTAAAGTTGCTGATGAGCTGATGAGGTTCAGAAAACTACAACAAACAATAGCTTTCGATGAAATTCAGAAAATGTACAAATTTCATAGTACATAACATTCAATATTTCATTCGAATGATATGTGAATACATTGAAAGTGCAAAAGTAACAACTACAAATAATTGTGTGAAATATATTAACAATTATTGCACTAAACAATTAACATTTTGGCATATATACAATTTCATTGTAATTTAGAGATAGTACAACCTAGCAATGAAAGGGTAAAGTACTCACATATGTCTTTACATAGTGCAGCCTACAGTCAGCTGGGTGACAACCAGGCAGCATACACGTCCAATACACACTGGCAAGCATGTGCTCCAAAATGCATGAGCTTTGGAGAGGTCATGATGTGACCTGTGAGCTTTGACATCACACATGAAGGTTAAGGCCACAGAGTAATGGAAATTTACTGGGCCACATGTAAACATTGTTACACTTTTGACTGATAAGGATTTAAATGGAAATGAACTTTAGATATTAATTAAGTGTTTTAATTATTGGACCACCATGGATAAAATAATTAAAACCAATTGTAACAACTTAATAAACAATTTCATATGAAATAATTTGTACACTGAAATGAATGTAAAGAAATCTTGCATTTACAAAGCGTTTCCACAAGTTCTGTCTTCATCATAATGTAAACCAGATAAGGACTATATTCAATTGCGCATATTCAGGAATGTCAAAAGAAGGGCAAAGGTTAGTCGGTTTGAAAGCATAGAAATAACAGAAATACGCTATTTTGTCAATTTTTGAGACCTCGTGTAGTATTCTACATGCACCAGTTTTAGCAATATTCCAGCAATATCACAACTGGGGCATCAGAAATGGGCATCTCACATTGTACCCATGTGAGTAATCGAACAACAGTCTTCAGCGTGACGAGTGGATGCTTTAACCATTAGTCTACCCCACTGCGCCCATAATTGCTTGAAAAAGGATGGATGGGCATCGAAGTAGACCAACCACTGTTTTGTTCCCTAGTGTATGTTCATGTATGTCCTGGTAGCCCAAGTGTGTTGATGAATGCTCATGATGTTAGTCACTGGATTGTATAGTCCAGACATAATTCTTTACAATTTTAGCAGGAATATTGATGAGTGTGTTGTTAAACAAACAAACAAACAAACCTGGACCAAAAGGTTCACATATTAGATTTAAAAAGGGTGTGTTTATAAAAGTGCCCTTGATGACGGAATAGGTCCCCCGTTGATGTAATGTGACCTTGACCACACAATACCTGCCATCAGGCATCGTTGAAATATTTACAGCAGATTTATTTCCTCTCAAATGTACGCAGTAATATCATGGAAGTATTGAAAAACTGAAATCTTTCTTAGGATGTTAAACATGTGCAAAATATGTTAAATTGCCACACTCTAATGTTTTCCTTGTTTCCTTGTGAAAGCATCATCGTTTGACCTGAAGTCCCTTCTAACGGAACGCAGCTGGAGAAGAGCCTTACAGGAAGTGTTCAGAGAGAAGTATTTTGAAGACCTCCAGAATAAGCTGGAGCAAGATTATTCAGGAGCAAAGCAGATCTTTCCTCCAAAAGAAAAGATTTTTAATGCTTTTAACCTGACCCCAATTGACAAGGTAAACATTTTTGTGAAAGTGTGAAGTGAGGTCACAGATCTGAATCTGTAAAGGCGTCAGATTTTTTTAACTAAAACTTTAATTGATAATCTGAAAATGTTTTGAAATATTTTGTGGTTAAATTGTTTTTTACTATGTACTGTAAAGTCCATAATATTTAACAAAATAACAGAAGTTTATCGTATTTCAAGGCCAGGAGGCCTAGAGTACAGTTTTAGGATGTAAAACTGTGACATACATATACAATGCCATTAAGAAAGTGGTCAAATGCAACACATGTTCTATTAGGGACAACGCCCTCAAAGTAAAGCACAGACTCCCGCACCCTGCCGGGCCGAGTCACACCCAGGACGCGAGCCCACGCCCTCCGAGTCAGGCACCAAATCGCTAGCACACAAAGTTCGCCGCCTACGCGGTGGCTGGACGGGCTTGCGGGCGGCCCCGTGCGCCGGCGACCAGGTGTCCGAATTCGAGAGTGCGGGCCCACATGAACCGCTATCCTGGGCAGGTCAAACATAGAACACATATCCACACACACGCCACACACACAAAAAGAGTACTCTATCCATTTAGGTGCGGGCCCGAATCCCGGACGTGACCCAACCCAACAAAACACCAGAGCCCGAACCCCATCATGAAAGCCTAATCCCAAACACAACATATGATACTCTGTAATCTTGATTTGAATAGTTTGTACATGTAGGTGGCTAAGCGGAGCAATTGAATACTGTCTGTTGTTGATAACCAGGTAATGAAGTATGGATGGCTATAATAACACATAGGAAGATAATATACCCGAATGTATGCGTAATATGGACATATAAAAAGAATATTAAATTCGTCTTCTTGACCTGTTCCGCAGTACGGGCATAATAAATCAGCAGGGTTACAATTGTGAACATGTTTGTATTTAGTAACTTTAAAATTATTTGAACAACATCTGAACTTAGTCAAAGCCCTTCTTAATTGTACAGATGTTATACAAGTTAAATATCTTTCAGTATTAAGCTGAGATTTATATACACAATAAGTTGACTAAAGAGTAGAATTACAAACATCTTGATTCCAATGTTGCCTATACAGGTTTAAGAAACGTTGTTTACATTCTAACATGAATAATTTACGATTTTCATCTTCTTGACAGATCCATACAAGACCAAAGCCATGAGAAAATAAGAAATGTCTAACTGTTGATGCCCAGTTTATAAATATATAGCCTATGTCATCGTGTTGCTTCATAAGTAAATAACAATGTTGTACATATGTATTACAATTCATAGCGCTTATCTTTAACCAAAAGCATATAGCTCTTAGCTGTTGATGAATAAACAAGGAATGGCGTCCACATTCGCCCAAATATTGCTGGGAGCGGCGTAAAACTAAACTCACTCACTCACATTCGCCCAAAGTTGACAAGTTGCTTGTGCGGTAACTAACCATTACAATGAATTTACAAAATTTTGTGTGGATAATTTCTAAAACTTCCCTTTGTTTTGTTCCCGAAATTTCTGAACCGAACATTAAAATTGGCTGAATTTTCCTATAAAAATATCCTATAAAACTTACATCATCAGCAAATAAAAGCAGACAAGATTCTTCAATATAACTATCTACAAAAATACTTCATGGGTCCGTTTGAACAATAGTTGAAGCTAATTCTTCAATATACATCGCAAACAAAACTGGTGACAACGTACACCCTAGTCTAACACCTCGGGAAGATGAGAACATTTCTGTAAACCAACATGGCGTACATCTCACATACGCGTTTACATTACGATAAATACTTTCTAACAGTTTATATAATTTGCCATGAATTCCTTTTCTAAGTAACTGAATGAGAAGCTTGCCTCTATCGACATGATCAAATGCCTTTTTGAAGTCTATGAAAATATGATACAGTTTCCCTTGTTTTTTTCTGAGATACTTATGCGCTAATGTAATTAAAATTAACATGTTGTGCTTCCGATACCGCCGAGTGCAGTTGTAACCAAAACTGTAATCTTGTATTAATAATTGAGGTGAATACTTTGCCTAACATATCAAGCAAAGTAATCCGTCTATAATTGTCCGGGTCGGAGATAGAATGTCAACAATAGCTTTTGTCGCCTCGACTGGGAAGCCATCCAGTCCAAGAGATTTACCATTTTTGAAGTTCTTAATATATCTTTATATTTTCTCTTCAGTTATAGAGTCGGAAAGAACATCGTTACTTTCTGCACGATTCTCGCAAACCGATGCATTATGGTCTGATAAATATTCTTGTACATATTTGTCAAAAGGGTTTTCTAAGTCAACGTCAGGATTTAACAGAGTTTTGAAGTAACTTTACCAATTATCTGCAGATATGACACAGTCGGCAGATTTTTCCCCAACACCATAAAGATTTCAACAGTCTCCAAAAAGCTTTACAGTCTTTGTTTTTAGCAGCTCCCGTTACTGCATTTACCACTTTACGATCATATTCTTTCTTCTTTTGTTTACGAATTGCCTGAAAATAATGTTTACATTCAATATACTTCTTACAGTCATCAACACAATCAGATTTTCTAAAAATATTCAAGAGTTTATGTTTATCACACATTCCACTTTGGCTGAACTGGGCGACTGCAATTTTGTTTATTAAAGTCTTTCTTACTTTTAAAGTCTAAGTCATTGAGAGAAGAAACAAATAATTGTTGCAAATAATATACACACTTAGTGACATCATCAGAGTTTTCTTCAAAGAAGTCCTAGCATGATTTAAGGCTGTGCTCTATGGACAGTGTATAGGGCACGCTGTTGTAATCCCACACGAAGCGATCACAAGTGATGGTCGGCGTCCGTGTTGCAGGTGCTTCGTGTGGTATGTCGATTTCCGTTGGCCCAGAAAACACGGGACGTAATGGAATATGTCTGTTGACATTACACAGTAATCAGTTACACTGTTACCTTGTGCACCGACAAACGTGAATTCACCAACTTTGTCCCCCTTCCGATCCTCCGTTGGTGTCATGGAAATCAATTTTGAGCATAAATCCAGAAATTGTTTGTCGTAGTGTTTGACAACTAAATACTGGGATGGTCTTTCGATATTAAAGAGTCAAGCAGTATATACTTATCATTGTCAAATATAATGTAATTTTGTAATGTTCTAGAGTTAAAATCGGGTTCGATCCCCGACCGTGTGATACCAAAACCCGTTAAAATATGGTACTCGTTGGTCCCTGCCTGGCGCTCGGCATTAATGGGTACAACAAGGACTGGTCGGCTCGGAGTCAGTATAATGTGTCTGAGTGGGCTATTCATGCTTCACTGCGGCATGGTATCTCAGTGGGCTAGCACTATAAAGCCAGCTTAAGTCTGGGCTAGTACAAGCAGCCGCGCATACACATACACACGCATGCACGTCGTCATATGATCGAAATATTTTCTCAAACACGACGTTACACCCAATTTCAGCTCACCTCACCTACAGTTAAAACCAACTTTCAATATAGAATTGCGGTTATTGTACTCATTCAGCATCTAATATCAGTGCATTTCTAGATTTCCTGTGCATATAGGGCGAAATGTCCTTTTTAATATCAACAGTAATACACCACTATATCTCCGTAGTTGTGATGTTTTATCTCGGATACGCTGCAAACAGTAATTATAACCTGGTATTAGATCGGCAAAATCATCCCATAATATTTGACATCTATACATAAAGTAAAGTGACTCCATATTTTCTTTTGTATGTGATCGATCCTTTATATCGATCCATATATTTATAATATATTTCTGATTTCCTGATCGTATATTTGTTGTTTGTTGTTTTACGCTGTACTCAGCAATATTCCAGCTTCGTGGTGGCCATCTGTAAATAATCAACACACTGGTACCGTTCTTAATGGCATGTTGACAGTGGGTGTTGCTTTTCAGGTGAAGGTTGTGATCCTTGGAGAAGAGCCGTACTGCAATGACTGGGAGGTGAGAAACTCACATAGTTATTGGGGGTGTTGGGATAACTTCCACTCCTCAAGCAGAAACAAGATAGATATCAGATTTTGTTTGAGTAGCGTTCTTGGTTTCATGCAGAAAACCAACGAGTTATTTGCAGACACACAACCTCAGGGAGTAATTTGGAGAGTTGTGGTAGCGGTCACTTCGTCTCACACAACCCCAGGGAGTTATCGGGGAGTTGGGGATAATAACACTTCATCATTGTTTTGTGAGATAGTTTGTACTGAACCATATTATTCCCCTTCTATCCTGCACTGCACGTGATGCAGATCCTCTTAATGAAGCAAGTCTGGAGTTATGTATTTGCAGATACTAAGCGCAAGCCAAAGTATTGAGACATTACCAGAATGGTCTAAGGAAGGTAACTGTGTAGTAACTTGGGATCTGGTGCTAACCGTTTTCGATATTTTGAAACCATGGGTTTTTTCTTTTTTAGGCGGACGGGCTGGCATTCTCGACGCCTAAAAGGCCACCTTTTCCCCCATCTCTAGACAACATATTCAAGGAGTTGGAAAAAGACATCCAAGGGTTCAAGAGGCCTGCTGTCGGAAGTCTAGAGAAATGGGCAGCAGAAGGAGTGTTTCTTCTCAATGCTAAGCTCACTGTGGGGTAAGTTTGTCATATAATGTTTGCATGATACAGGGTTGACTGACTTGAATGACCATATGATTCGGTTTGTCTGTCATCAGCATTGTCCATAAATATTTTTCAGTTGAAAATTATATATATTTGGCATCTTCTCCAAAATAGCTTGGAAGTTTGTTTGTATACAGTTAGTTGCCTCTTATAAAAGTCATGAGTTGCCGAAGGCCAAATCTTACCCCGATTTTCATGTGTGTCAATGCTCTTTTCAAAGCGTCAGTACCCCAGTATATCGGGGTCAGATTTGGTCTTCAGCAACTCATGCTTTTTGTAGGAGGCAACTAAACGTGTCAACTGCCCCCGGACATCTGCCCCAGACAACTGCCCCTGGCTATCTGCCCCCAAGTCCATTTATTGTCCCTCCCTCTCCCGGGACAGCTGCCCCTGGGTTAATTGCCCACCGGACAACGGCCCCCCATCATATCAAAAACACACAAAACTAAACGTAATAGTTTTAATAGTTTAATTTAAAGCACTATGTAATATAACACAACACATATCAATCTGCAGATTCCCTTAGAGCTCATTTTCAGAAAGTTCATAATGTCAATTCACTTAAAAGGACAGATTGTGGGAGATGGCTCTTAAAAATTCCAAAATGTCTATAAAGTTGTATTTCTCAACGACACGTACAAGTCTTTTGGCACTGTCACGGTAGGCTTTTCGTTTTGGGGGGTGGTTCCTGACCAGTCACCATCTGACTCATCTGGACTTCGTTCAGTGCCTGTTCTTTTTGTAAGACTCCAATAAATGTCCAGATGTTGGGATGGCTAGCCTGTATGCTGGACTGCAGGTGGTGATGGAACACTTCAACAGCATTGTTTATTTTTGGTAGGTCTGACTCAATTCGGTCGTGAACATTCCATAGGTCGATTTCCTAGCGGCTTATGTTTGTATCTTCGACGTAGTCGATTACTTGCGTGAGGACCTCTAGAAGGTTCTGCTCAAGGGTCTCGAAGGCATCGATGACGTCGGCTTGAGGGACAAAAGCAAGGGCTGCCAACATGCGACTTGAGATGGAGAGCTCTAAATCTTGGGAGTACTGCTACTGAAGTCCAGCAGCTTGAATCCTACGATAAATGTTCTGAGACATGTGGTAGCAGTCACTTGTACTGCAGGACATACTTCACGAATCGCATTAATGGCTGCTTGTTCGAAGTCCACAATCAAATACTCTGGTTTCAAATCTGGATTTCGGGATGATAGCTGTGTGAAAAACTGCTCATATGTTGACTGTCGCTTGTTAGGAAGAAGGCCATACACACAGGGAAGAACACGATCATTGGACAAAGCATGTATGGTGTAAAGTTGATAAAAAAGCTCTGGAATGTACCATCACTTAACCATGTAGAGGACGTTTCGAGGAGGTTTAGATTTCTGGCAGTGGAAAACAATAACAGACGATCTTGCTCAGCACCATTGTCATACAGAAGGAAAGGTTCTCCCTGCAAAGTTTGTGTAAGTTCCTCTGGGACTATCAGATCGGCACTGGTTCTAGATATGGCGTATGGAACTTTTGCAGACTGTTTGTACCTCCTGATACAACAGCGAAGTGTCCTCAAAGGTGGAAGTTGGGAGGAGGAAGCTTCATCTATCGTTGTTACGCTCTGGTGAGAATCTGTTGGGGTGTTTCAAAAGTGTCAACTGCCTTACGTTTAATAGCATTTCTCACTTTAGCCACTTCTGCTTCTCTCAAGTCAGGTGCATGTGTGTGATCATGCAGATGACAAACTACTTCCCCGTCTTTAACCCTAGCCTTAAACTGACTGCGTATTCTCTTAACACATTCAAAAGAGTTAACTCCACTTTGTACCTCTTTCTGGTAACATACAAGAATCCCTCTAAAGATAACTTAACCTTCCCTCTCTGACTTGGAATCCACTCCATGATTGTGAAATGACTGACAGGACACCTTTTGCACAATGCTTATATACTAGCATTATTAGGGGCGATGGGATTAACTAGTCTGTGCATTAGGGGTATGTTGGTCAGTATGGTCATTTGAATGTTTTTATAATGATTTCTTGTGATTTTCAAGATGAAGTGATAGTTTTCAAAGCAATTAATGATTTCTTGTGTCCATCAACCCATCTAGCAAAGGCCACATTACTGTATAACCTTCTCCAAGATTAACTTTCTCCAAGATAAAGAAGAAAGGCACTGTTTGTTGATATAATGTAATTAATGTTTTCTTACTTAAGTTGTTATGTTAATCACAACTCAACACATTGTTTTAATAATTGAATTTAATAAATCCTATCAAGATGGGCGAGGGGGGTCACTTTTAGTTTTGATGGAGGGCAATTCTCCTAGGGGGCAGTTGAAGAATGAGGACAATTTTTATGGATATACAACTTCTTTATTCTATTTAGGCGACGGTTCGACATGGATTCTAATGTCGTTGTCAAGCGACATCTGCCCTATTTTACCGCCTGCCCTCTTGTTTCATGCTGTGGTACTTGGCGAGTTCTGCCAAGATCAGATGGAACTCTTCCTCCGTGATCTTGTTGTCAGCAAGTGCTGTTGATAGGTGATCATTGATAGTGTTCAACTTGGCTTCGGCTAGAACCCTGATCTCTTCATGCTTCAGCGCTTTGCATTTCAGCCGACGTGAAATGAATTTGAGAGCTATTCCTGCCAGCACCGACACCCCGGCTAGTATTTGCAACCTGATGATGACGGGCACGGACACGATGGTCAACAATAAACCAGCGTTGGTCGCCCTGAGTCCCATGGCACTGTGGTACTTTTTGTGCAATGCGCTTCCGACATCTCGTTCTTGTTCCAGTTGGCGTTTGATCTCGCTTATTTGTCACAGACGAAATCCGTCCACGGTTTCTGGTGTTTCAACCACTTCGCCCATGGTGGAATACAATCCCATTTTGTATGGTAATATAAGTTTTGAAATAATATTTAATTGGTTTTCTATCAATTTCTTGTGCGTATACTTTACGCTTATTTGGCACATACATTTGGATAAATACAATGTATTTAGTGAAATGGGAGATGATAAATCTTGAAAAAACATGATCACCTCGAGGCTTGTGAAGGTGGGTGTTCCTGGTTGTACATAAATAAGGCAATGTTTAAAACGACGATTTCAAGCCCAAGGAATTTTTAACCTAGCCAGAATTTTAACATCTTCTGCAGGGGCAACAAGAAGAAAGACATCAATAAGAAGAACCTTGTACAGCATTTATCCACGATTGTGGGGGTTGATACAGTTTTTAAAAAAGGAGAACTAACTCTTTAATTTTTTCTCCCTGGGACGGGTGACTAACACATTTCTTATCCAGTCTCGAGATAATGAATCTGTGTACGACGTCTTTTATTCAGCTACTAAAGTACCGAGTGGAAGCCCACTGTTTAATATTTTAGTGACAAAACCCCCTCATCTTCCGTGAACGTACGGATGGGTAAGGGTAGTACTGATTATCCAGTTTAATTCGGGCATCATTTCTCATCGTTTGTAAACATGATTTTTTAAGCAAAGTGCGTAAAAGATATTTTCCGTACCACTACCAGGTTGATCGAATCCTTGCATCTCCCTGAGATCAGAGAGCGCTAGTGCGGTGCATTTTGCGATGCAATGTTTACCCAAAATGTCACCCATCATATATAATTATAGCTTGTACAAAATAGTTTTCAATTGGTTTTCTGAAAGTGTTTCATGTGTGAACTTCAAGTTCATGAGATGAATATTCGTGGGTAAGAACATTTTGTTGCTGGGAATATTCTTCTCCAAGGTGAAATTGACCCTCTCGAAACCATCGAAAACGTTGTGCTTCTTTGTACGTAAATTGCGCAAACGTGATATTGATGTTTTTGAGCCCAACAGAGTTTGACTCCCATAATGATTTCAACATTGCATGTCCGCTGTTCTCCGAGAAATACTTTGATGTATAGCGTAGTGGTCGATGTAATTCCTTGTAATGCCTCCGATGTTTCATTGAATTCGGCCACCAGGTGCAAACTTGTGCTGTCTTGGCGGTTCGGTTGACTTGAAAGCATTTGGTCTGCCTTTCTTGGGACGGCGCCCATGAACATGCTGCGTGTTTGTGACAGGACATAAGCTCCCAGCACGATCCCATTATTGACGACTTTGGTGACGTAATGACCCTTGTTTTCGGCACACACACAGGGACACATGACGTTGATATCGAGCAGCCAGTCGATGTTAGACAAGATCATCGACCATTGGTTGTCGTCAGTGTAGACATGGTTATACGGGCTGTTTTCGGAGGTACCCCGTGTCTCGACATCATTTAAATCACGTAGACCAACATCGAATGATACGACCATCACCCATTTGTCATTGTCGTTACAAGCAAGATTGTATAGAGTGTAGTTTATGAGTCCAACAGTCTCGGCATTGTCCAAATCTCCTCGGTTGCTGACGCCGTCACAGCGGGACACTTTGGTACGTTTGTACATGGTGTTTTTCTTTTGCAAGGCATACAGCTTACCTCTGCTTTGGCTCCAAGGTCCGTGATCGCTAGGGTGGCGCATTTTCTAACATGAAGCACATGATGCCGACCTCTTGTTTCTACCACATGACAGGGTCAGGCGCAAAATGTACAAGTACGCAAAGCACTCGAACGCATATACAAATGCATCGTCAATATCATTCAGAACTGAACGTTAAACAGTTGTGCTATCCTAGCCGTTTTGCCTTTCACTTTTATGTTTGATCGTGGGGGATGCTTTCGAAGCAGTCTAGAGTTGCAAGACTTTAGTTTTCTGTGGCCTTCTGGAAATCAGGGCAAAGCAGGGAAACCTGTTGGAGTTCCGTCACTTGTACTTTGAGCACAGACTCCCTGGGAGTTTGTGCGGGGCAACGCTAAGGGGTTTATTAGAAGCATCCCGTCACAAGTAAGTTATGTAGTCAATCGGCAGATTGCACTCATAACCGGCCTTCTTGTGCAAGATCATCATATTTACCATGGCTGTATATCCACTCACAGACACAGGGTAATCTGTGGCCCACCATCCAACCCTCGGATAAGTAAAACGTGAGATAAAATAAGTTTGAAAATTTGATTTTTTGACTATAAATTGTATATTTATGCAATAATAAAAATCTCATGTCCCGTGAGTCAGTTGAACCCATAACCGCACCCGTCAGGAACCTTTGCAAGAGCAGAATGCTCAAGTGGCAGCAGACCCAAGCCTTCTGTTTGACGTCTGTGACAACGTCTTATCTCTTTCTGATGGAAACTCTTCCAGCACAGAGCCAACTGGCCCCGAAATTTCTGACCCTGGCTCTTCTTCTTCCTCAGTTGCAGATCTTTCCGAAAATCCTGTTTACATTTTGTTCAATTCTATGTATGAGGAAATTTATGATTTACCTTTAGAGAAAAGGCGGTCAGTCAAACAACTCAATGTGTATTTCCCCAAAAATGAAATTAATTTATTTAATAAAACTATTTTTATAAAACTTTCAGCGGACTGTTCATTACATGAAGTAAATTGCTGTGTCTATGCTGCCGCTCGAATTTTGGAGGAACTTCACATGGTTTCTAAAGAAAAACTATCTAATGATACCAACAAAAGACCAAAGAAAAATACAGTTTCTTGAAAAACTTAATGAAACTAGAAGAAACACTCTCTGGATAGGGCTGTGCCTTAAAATAAGATCAGGGAACACAATGTCTAAAAGGCAAAAGTCAATGTGGAGAAAATTACAACATAAGGCAACAATAATAAATTGTTGAGTCCCTTAAGGTAAAATTAAAGGTTTGGACTGGAAGAAAAAAGAAATGGGAAAATGAAGTAAATTTATCAAACAAAATAAACTCTTTAGAAAAGCATTTGTACAGGAAACTAAAACATTGGGTGTTGGTGAACACGAAGTGACTTCCCATATATGAAGGTTCCCATAAGACGCCAATGAAGGTCCTGGAAACAGTTGTGGTCTGTACCCGGCGACTGTAACCAGGAGGCACTATGAGTACGTGATTATGATCATGCAATGCATGAGAAAATAACTGTCTCGCTTGTATGTTACATGTCACCAGATTGCCTGAAAAGTCTGAATCTAATACAGCTCCAGGGCCTGATGGCATTTGAAACCGGTATTAGAAATTGTTCCACTGTGTCCAACCACCATTACTTCACTGTTTCAACTCTCTTGTGGACACAGATGATGTTCCTCAAAGGTTCTGCAAAGGTCACACTATACTCCTTCCTATAGAGGGAGACTTTATAGTAATTTATGTTTTTGATGGATAAAAACCTCTTTATTTCGTAAGTGCCGCGTTTCGTTACAGGTTCTTGAGTATCGTACATGATAGTGGAGTGAGATGTGTGTATATATATACTGAATATAACAATGAGACAACATAATTGACAAAGAAAACAACATAATAGCCACGATTGGTTAAGCAGTAAGCTGATGAAGCCAGTGACTACACAAAGGGTAGTGAATGGAAGCCAGAGATGTACAAATACAGGAGTAGTTACAATGAAGGAGATGTGTATACGATAGGTGATATGTTTATGCAATAGATTGGGCTTGGTGGAGGTGTGCATCATAAGCGGATGGAATGAAGTATCCTTGATCACGGTTGATGGTGGGCTTGTGGCGTTTGATGTGAATAGCTTCGGTGAGCTTGCGTTTAGTGAAGTCTGTTTGGTTGTTGGCGAGAATGGTGATGTCAGACCACTCTATTTGATGATTGGGGTTTGCTTTGATGTTGTGAGAGATGGCTGATTTGCTGTCGGAATTAGTAACGGAGGTGCGATGCTCTTTGACTCGGGCGTTGATGGGTCACAACGTGTCACCTATGTAGCTTTGTCGACAATCACAGTTTATTTTATAAATAACACATTTGGGGTTGTGGTTGTTGTTGACAGTGGGTTGTTTTCTTCTGTTGGCATGGAGGAGGTTGTTTAGGCTGGAGGACACTGAGAAGGTTGTGTCTATGTCTGCTTGTTTCAAGAGTCGGCAGATTTGGTGTGCTAATTTACCTATGTAGGGGATGGATATCTTGATGGGGGCTGGTTCGGCTTTAGATCTTTTGGTAGGAGGTGACAGCGTTGCTTCGATGGTTGACTATTTCAGGTGGGTAGTGGTTACGTTCTACAAAGACTTTCCTTAGGTGTTCAATTTCTTCTCGTAGATTGGTTGAGCAGATGTTTTTTGCTCTTCTGGTCAATGTAGAGATGACGCCGGTCTTGACTTTAGGGAGATGGTTGGAGTTGTAGTGGATGTATTGATCCGTATGGGTAGGTGTTCTGTACACAGAGGTCTGGAGTTGGTTGCAGGAGGTACGGGATACGAGGACATCGAGGAAAGGTAGTTGGTTGTTCTGCTCTGTTTCAATGGTGAATTTGATGCTGGGATGTTGATTGTTGAGAGGACACTTGACTGACCCCAAAATCTTCCGCCCTATCACATGTTTCAATACACAACACAAAATATTCACAGGGTGTTTGACAAACCTCGTGTCATCTTACTCCATGTTTAATGACAACATTTATAGACGGCAGAAGGGAGCAAGAAAGGAATGTCGGGGTGCATGGATCACTTCTTGTTCAGAAAATGCTCTTGTTCTCTGCAACCTCTCTACAAGTGCTGGATTGACTACAGAAAAGCATATGAACCTGTCCCTCATGAATGGATTCTTAAGTCTCTTCATTGTATTCACCTCTCGCAGTGATTACTTGATTTACTCAAGTCTTTAATGAGTTGCTGGTCGACTCAACTTGAGATATACTCGCAAGGGCAGGTGCAGACTTCGAAATCTATTCCAATCAGAAAAGGAATATTCCAGGGAGATTCCTTTAGTCCTTTGCTTTTTTGTTTGTCTTTAAATCCTTTGAGACATCCAGAGTCTTTGCCGCCTAACCAGAAGGAACATGTCTGATAACAGAACCCATTACCCTGGTTCCTCTCTTAACCGTTTATATATGCCAATCAGTCCTGGAGATCAGGGTTTGATTAATGTGGATCTGGAGGCTCTTCATGATATGATTTTATTGTGTACTTTTGCACATATTTATTTATCGGATGATCATCTGGTGATGCATGTGAAGACTCATGATGAAAGCATGGAATTCAACAGCTATTTTACGCGAGCTAAGGTTGTTGGACAGAATATCAAATTTGAGGTTGATTTTGTTGATGGCGATGTACTACTGGATGATACAGCAATGGGAGTAAACCAGGTCAAGCCTTTCACCAAGTCTCCCCGGAGTCAGTCATTTGTGGAGAAGCTTTTGAAAGACCACTGCATATATATGCAATGTGTGGAACAGAACAGTAATCCAACTGACTCCTTTGCCTGGATGAAGTCGGCTGGTGTTAAATGTGAAAGTGATGGCTTCCTATTTGCTGCTCAGGAACAGTCACTTCCCACTCGCCAAAATTTGATTCTAAAAGATAATATACTCAAAACACCAAACGTCAGTACGAATTCAAATTACATAGACACCGTACAGAAATGGACATAATACGCGGATCAAAACATAATTTGTGTACAATATGTTGACACATCAATGAATAACAAGACATTAGGTGAATGCTTGCAGTCCATTTAGACTTTTCAGTATCTAGTGTGACCACCACGAGTGGCAATAACTGCAGCACAACGTCTATGCATGGAGAGCACCAATCGATTGATGAAGGCCATTGGCACCTGGAACCACACCCTGAGAAAAGCCTGGCACAATAAATCGCCTGTGTTCGGCCTTGGTATGACATTATTCAGTCTCCTCTGAATCTCATCCCAAAGATGTTCAATTAGAGTTTAAATCAGGACAAAGGGCTGGCCACTGCATAATGTTGACACCGTTCTGCTGTAGGAATTCCTGTGTAGCTCTGGCAGTATGGGCCCGGGCGTTATCATGCTGGAAATGTTGTTCCGGTGATGTGCGAAATGTGGTATAACGTGGGTTCTGAGAGCTTGGTCGATGTAGTGCACCGCCTCCTCTCCCTGGACCAAGGTTCTGGAACACCACAGGGGTGGATAGGTCCACTGTAAGGTCTACGGCAATGGATGTTTCCGCTGTGAACGTACTGTATCAGTACTGATTGATCTCTGTGTGTTCCCACTGCTGTTTCGGATGCCTGCATGAAGGGATTCTGTACATGTTGTCGCACAGCATGGCGGCCTTGTCGTTCTTGTGGTCACCCTTAGTCTGCCAGTATGGGGTGATGATTTGTGGTGTTGGTGGTCCGAACGTTGACTTTGAAGTGATTGGCAATGGCTTGTACAGTGTGGCCAGCTTCAAGTCTTCTTAGTGCCTGGTTCCTCTGAGCTGTAATAGGTTGCGACATCCTGCTGACGTTGTAATGTGAATGTGTCAACCAGGATTGGGGATGCATTTTATAGGGCTGGGCCTTGTGAACAGCACGTGCAGCATGAGTTGCATGAAAAACATGGAGAACACCGTACCATCTCCGAGATCAGGTTGTGTTTTTGAGAACATTGCCTGGGTTCCATTCTGAGTTTGGGAAGGAATGTCTTTGCTCAGGTTAAGTTGGAGATGTTGTCAAAAAATACAATTAAAACATTAAATGCGTTTACAGTTGTCCATTTCTGCAAAGGAAGATTCCAAACTGACGTTTCTTTTGCTGCTTAGTATATTTGCATGCAATGTCGATTTTGCAATGAATTTACATTTACAGAGACTGTCCAACACCTTGTCCGTGGATGCCCTTCCCTGGCACAAACAGCATATCTTAATAGACAAGATGGCATAGCTCGTTGCTTTTACTACCGTCTCTGCCATGCCTGTGGCTTTGACTCCGAGGTCCATCCTTGATATGACCCTGAACAGTCCCTTTTGACATTGGCAAGATTCAGGAAAAGCATAATAAATATATGGACCTCGCCTTTGAAATGTCTCGCATGCATCCCAAGTGCACTGTCGTTAGACTCCCCATTGTTCTCGGTGCCCTTAGTTTGGTACCTCCTGATCTCTTGGTGCAGACCAGTTGAGTGCCTGGGTTCTCTGCCAGGAGCATAGTCTGTCTGACACTCTGGGCAATGCAGAAGGCTGCAGTGTTGGGGAGCCTTCATATTCTCCAGAATGTTCTTGGTAGGTTCGACTAAGCAGTGTTTCCTGGAAGAAGTCTGGGCTGCGAGTAGAGGGGGGCAAGGGCTGATGATGGGTCTTACCAGCCTGACTGTGCAAGGATCAACTGAACCCTCTCTGCTGCATTTTTTATCTTAATCTGTAAAACATAATAATAGTGTAATTATAAAGTACCTAATATCCACCGTAGAGATGCTCAGTGGCGCTGTGACAATATTGGGGAAGGAAATAGTTCATATACCTTCTACAAAAGGCAGCAGTGAACAGATGGGTCTTTAGGAGAGATTTCAAAGTTTCTTTCAATGATGCGTTCTTGATTTCCTTTGGAAGAGAGTTCCACAGTTTAGGGCTGGCAAAGGAGAAGGCATGATCAGACAGTTGGTTTGCAGATATGCGTTGGTGAGGAGAAAGTCAGGAGGATCGGAGACTTCACTGGGGTACATACACAGAGACGAGTTGTTTGAGATATTCTGGAACGTTATCATTGTAGAGGCTATCATGAGTCAGGATTAGGATTTTGAAGCAATTTTTGCAGAGATGGGGAGCCAGTGTAGAGACTGCAGTACAGGTCTGATATGGTCATGACGAGGAGTGTGAGTGATACATCTGGCAGCAAAATTTTGGATTCTTTGTAGTTTCTGGAGTGATTTAGTGGAGAAGTTGGCATATAGTGAATTACAGCAGTCGACTTTATAAGTAACAAGGCAGTTCATCAGAAGTCCGCCAGAGCGACTGACTGGTCGTCAGCTGAACATTCATCACTCCGTCTTTAGCAGACTTGTGAGAAAATTCATCGCTATCGACCATGAGAGGGATCGTCCAAGGCCAGGCTGACCCAGGAAGACTACCAGAGTGGAAAGTAATGCCCCATCACGTCTCGTGCGACGTCAACCCTTCATTACAAGGGGCGTATTGAAAACGTATTGATTACTTTGGCTTCCAAAAGAGCTGTGAGCAACAAAACAGTGAGAAACCGCTTAAAGTAGATTGGCATGAGGGAACTACGGGTTATTAACAGTCCAGCACTAACTAATCTCCATAAAAGAGCCCATTTGGATTGGTGTTTGGCTCAATGTCAGTGGAATTTGACGTCTGACTGACTGAGGTTTAGTGTTACGCCGCTTTTAGCTGTTCCAACAATATCACGGCGGGCGACACCAGAAATGGGCTTAACACATTGTGCCCATGTGGGGAATCGAACCTGGCCTTCGGCGTGAGAGCCAACGCTTTAACCACTAGGCTACATCAGTTGAATTTGACGTCATGGAGGAAGGTCTATTGGTCAGGCGAGAGCCGCTTCCTTTTACACATCACAGCTGACTGTCAACATGCCAAGAAACATGCATGCTTCAGTTCTGTTTGGTGGGGGGTCAGTTATGGTTTGGGGATGCCTTTCCCATGACTGTAAGCTGGATCTTGTCATGGTTAAGGGGAATCTCAATGGCTATCGCTACATCCAGGACATCCTTGACCCCGTCCTTGTGCCTCATTTTGACAATCATGCTTTAGCTACTCGTCCTTTATTCATGGATGACAACCCTTGGCCTCACCGTTCCCGTGCTGTGAAGGAGTATCTTCAGAACAATGCCATCACCCAACTCACCTGGCCTGCTATGAGTCCATATATGAATCCTTTAAATCACTGAATGTTGAATCCTAATGCTGGAACCTCATCCAGAGAATCTTGGTGGTTTAGAGGCTGCATTGCATCGTGAGTGGCAGCAGCTGTCTTTAGAACGAATTCGACAGCTCACTGGAGTCAGGAGGAGAAGGGTCGATGCCTCCATCAGGGCTCGTGGCAGGAACACTCGCTACTGACATTTTGTTGGTGATCTGTCTTCTTGATACCTCACAGTACACTTTCTGCCAGAAATGAACTTATCTGTGTCTTTGTCGATCTCCACGCCTCAAAAGTTGTATCGTGGAACACTTTTGCTGAAATTCCCACTTCAGAATCACATGTCTAAAAACGATTAAAACATGTTATCACCTTTTACTATTGTGTGTTGTTCATTGCTCAATACGTTCAACTTTCATGACAGAGTAGTGATGGACCCATTCCTGTCTTGATTTGATGGCAGTTTTACATCACACTTATCCAAAGTTGGCAAAAGCGGGTGCCGCTTAATTAATTTCCATGTGTATAGTTGGAGATCATTCACAATTTGATTTCCTGAATGCAGAGCCCAAGTTTGTTGATACTGAGAGATACATCATCTGCTTCAAAGGCAATGTAGAGCTGCGTATCATCCGCATATATGTGTAAACCAATGAAATGGCTCCTGATAATATCACCAATGGGGAGAATGTACAATACACGCCAAAAGACACTTTACCCTCTAGAGGATGCCATTTCTTGGTCTGTCTATGGTGACCCCTGTCTGTCTGAAGCCCTGAATAAGTCTCATAACCGGGATACGGTGGCATCCGAGGATGTTGGCGTCATCGTTGTATGTCGGCCCCATCTGCACCATCCCAATGGCTTTTTCTCTTTCTTCAGCGGTTAATCGTGGCATATTTCTCGTACTTGTGTATCATATCATGTACTCTAGATTCTCTTTATACCCTCAGGAATCATTCTACGTGTGAAATGAATGCGAATACTGCTTGAATATTGCTGCGTTTTGGCGATTGATATTTCTATGTGTAAACAGAAAATGGAAAAATGTTAACAAAGATCATTTTAGATGTTCCTAAATATTTTTTCACAATACCAAAGACACCTTTTACTTGTTTTCACTAAAGCAAATCAGCAGAAACTGTTTTAAAAGGCAATTTTACACACTCTACAGCAGTTGTTTCTTGTTTTGATAGTTGAAAAATGGTGACTTTAAATGAATTATCTTTGTCTGAAAGCAGAACTTTATTTCAACCTTCCCTTTGGACATCTAAAATACTGTTAATGGTTTCTTTCCGCATAAATGAAAACAGGAAAATTTAACTCTTCTGCAAAAAAATGCATTTCAGCTAAATATGAATGCATTTGAGAATTTCTTTTCGTGATTTGCATAAGGCTGTATTGCTCATCCTCCTTGTAAACTAACACCTTCTAACATCTCTTTGATGGAAGATTCGAAAGCGGAGCTCAAATGATTCACTAAATCAAACCCAACTGGGATGAAAAGTGGTTTCAACAGTTGTGCTGCGCTGCGCTGATAGCACATGCACAGTGAAAAGGTTTGCGCAGCATGAAACGGGATGCCCGAATCATAACATTAGGTCGTGAGCTGGAGTAGTCTAATCTTGGTTGTGTACACAAACAACAAATCGTTTATAGTCTACTTGTTACATAAAGGAACCTTGTTAAGGATCTAGATCTACTCAACTATGTGTCAACCAGTCAGACATTTCAAGACGGAAAACCTTCGCTGGTGGTGCGTTCTTGGAGTAGGCTTTGATGTGAGCTATTTTTCTAATGTTTTGTTGATATTTCACAGGCCCAAGCTTTTATATGTTATGACAGTAGATTACCGATTTAACTGTTTATATAATTTCATCTGACTATTTCACCACGCGTTCTTTTCTTACCCAGTTACTTTCTCAGTTCGATACTTAAAGGCAACGTCATTATTTAGCATTGTCAGGATTTCTAACTGTGATAGAGATATGTCTCTTTCACAAACAAAACTCAATTTCTGTTTTATTGACACCTATGTGTCTGATTGCCTGACTGCTAATGCCAGTATGCAATACACAACTTCGATCACTGACCACATGCAATTTGAACATAACACCTATCAGGCTGTACACCATAAACCAAACGCATTGATTTATGATTCTGTCACATTATGTAATTACACAGACAGGCAGGTGTAATACTTGTACACGTGACATGTCATTATGTTTGTTGATTGCAAAATGTTATACACAAAAGATAAGCATGTATTTACTAAACCCATCATCTCTATACACACACAAAGAGCCCTGAGCGTATCGGCAAATGAACCAGCCAATGAAAGGACTTCATTACTCTTAGGTGCACCCCCACCCGTTCTGACTGGGTTCGGTATCCCGGGTGCCTCGTTTTGAGGGAAGTAAACCAAAGTACAAAATATTGCACTTTTGATTTGCGATCGTACGCTTATAATTTTGTTTATTTTTTTTTTTTTTCATAATCAGCAATGTATGTTATATGTCATGAATAAGTGATAATTGTGTTTTAATTATGTTTTTGTTTGGTTGCATGTGACCTTTAAGTAATTCATAAAGGTAGGTGGGTAACGTTTCTTTTGGCGTTTAGTGTAGACTGTGAACAGAAGGGCACCGAGAACTGATCCCTGGGGAACACCATATAAAAGTGGTGACTTTGATGATTGTACATCTCCAATTTTGAGAGATTGTGTGTGACGTCGCAAATATACTGGCCACATAAAGAAACTGTGCACACAGAAAATATAAATATAGGCACACAGCGTATTTATACATAAATACATTTGTGAAAATAGCAAGTATTGGAGACAATAAAACGCTCATGCACATGCCAGGCAACGTGACCTCATTGACGGTGGCCTAAGGCCTTGCAATGTGTTACTGCACGTGCAGCCCGTACAGATGCACACAACACGTGAAACTCTGAAATTGCTGTCACTGTCGAAAGCTTGATCTTTGGTCATTCACACGTTCACCAATTCACATGAGAAGTCACATGCACATCATGCTAAGATTAACATCTGCTCAACGTCATGAAGCCATTGGAATGGTTCGAGCAAGAATGACCCAAAACCAGGTGGCAGCACATTTCCAATGCCATCGTAACACGATATCTGCATGGGTCAGGCGTTATCGAAACAGTAATGACGTCGCCGACCACCCACATTCTGGGCGTTCCCGACGTAACGACGCCAAGACAGGACAGGTGGATTCGGGTGACTCATCTCAGATACAGGTTCCAGACAGCAGTGACCACGCCCCAGACCATTCCCCAGGCCTTCAATGCTCATTTGCTAGCCTCTATGCGTCATCGATGCACTGCTGTGCTTCACGCACATGGTTTTCATACCCGTTATTGACTTTGTGACTGCGTCGTGTGACCCCCTACTCGATTTTGAACTTCTGACGTCATCGTTACGGATATTGTTCATGTTCTTTTGACAATTTCTTGTGGTCCGATTCTCCAGCTTATAAAGTGTCTACATCATTTCGTCTCTGCTGTGTTGTATTACAATTCTGAAGGCATTTTCTGTGTGCACAGTTTCTTTATGTGGCTAGTATATATGAGGAAATCTACTTGAGCGCAGTTCCTGTTATCCCAATGCTATTTTTAATTCGATGCACGAGCAAGGTATGATCTATGGTATCGAATGCGCTGGTTAGATCAAGGAGCACGAGTGCTGTCACCTTCTTCAGGCCCATATTGACAAGGATGTCCTTGTGGATTCTCACCAAAGCTGTCTCTGTACTGTCAGATATCTTGTAGGCTGACAGGACGAATTTTGCGAGGTGACTTGTCTCAAGATGCGCCTTCAGTTTGTCATGCGTATCGCTAGTACTAACAAATCAAAAGTATGACCATGTTTGTGTGTGGCTATTTTCACGTTGTTGAAGATTAGCAGCTGACAGTAGCTGAAGGAAATCCTGTGCAAACTTGTCAACACTTTTGTCAGCATAAATATTAAAATCACCAGTGATCAGAAGATGCCCATGAGAGACTGCTACTGTTTCAATTAGCTCCGACATTTCAGTAGTGAACATATCATTTGTAAGTTTGTTTTTCTTTGATTGTTGTGGTCAATGAGAAGTTTGACTTGTTCACTCTTGATGTTTAAGGTGAGATCACGAACCTCAAATGACTGGAAGGCATGTACACTTAAATTGAAAGCTGTTATGGAGATTTTTATACTATTACTCAACCGCCACCACAGCTACGCTGTCTGTTTTGTGTAACTATCTCATATCCTTGAGGTACTAATTCAGAAAGCATAGCCTTGTCATTGTCATTCAACCCTGTTTCTGTCACAGCAAATACGTCATAGTCATTCTCAGTAATAAGGCCATGGAGACACAATGATTTGTTTCATACAGACTGAGCATTTTGAAGACCAAACTTAAATGTTTTGGGCAATAATGAGTGTGAGTGTTATCAAGTTATCAGAATTTATACCACCTGAGTTTTGAAGGGCGTCAACCTTGATTTGTGAAGAGGTAATCACTGGAATCTGTCTCCTTGAGCCTCCGCTACAGCCCCGTTAAGTTGCAGCATTTCCAACTCCTAGATGCTTCAGCTTAGCCCACAGTTGTCTGTCCAAGCGACCGTAAGACTTGTCTCTCAGGTTATATAAGTCAGAGTTCATTCTATGTTTGCCACAAGACAGATTATATTATACCTCAGCTTAATCCTTGATACCAATCAAGTCTCGTCGGCTGTATACAATGGATGTATCCAAGTCCTTAGTGGACAGCGTTGTAGTGTAGGGTAAGTGGGTTTGTGTCATATGACAAAATGCTTAATAATGTCCACATCATTGAAGTTTTCTCGGCAAAACTTTCTTTGTCAAATGAAACATATCATCACATGTTTCTGTAGAAAGTTCAGAGTTAGGTATGTGTATAAATATGAAAATATGTGAGAGAAGTAACTTGCTGCCACATGTTGCTACTAAGCACTACAGAACTCCAACAAGAGATAGTTGTATAAGATAAAAGATACATTGAGTGTCCTTCTAGTTGACTCTAGAATAAATCTCTTACTTTTGAAATACATATTTTGCAGAATCCGATTGTCTAAAGGGTTTCTAGGGTCATCCAAGGGAGGCAACTCTCCTTTGTTATGATCCAGTCAACTGGCAAGTCAAAATCAGAAGAATAGAGATTTTCACAATTAGATTGATTCATGTCTTGAATGTCATTGAATATCCTTCAGGTCCATTATGAACACGTTTTGGCAGTACACAGAAACTGTTGAATAATTAGATTTAAGAGAAATGACGTTGCAATGATAATAAAGGGAGGTAACTCCCATTTGTTTACCAACTCAACTGCTACAAACTGTCACATCACTCAGCTTAAATTTCAGCTTTAGATTTGTCTTTAGAACTCACAACAGGCTCTTAGTGATGATCATCAGTGAAGGTAACAAGGTCCACACACCTTAATCCATATTTTGGCACACTTTGTTATTAAGAAGGAAAGTAACAACATATGCTCAGAATACTGTTATAGCAGTTTCAAGTGTTGCCAGTGGCGCAAGAGCAGATAACTCATATATACTTATCCTATCTCACCCGATGGATTCCGACCAACCCCGCTGCATATATTACTACTACTTGCTCCAAGACGAGAATGACTACATAATGGGATTACATGATCAATCAGAGCCAAAGCTGCAGGAGCTACCAGACTGTCCAGATACGGGAGCAGCAGGGGGTGTGTTCGGGCGGATGCTTCAAGAGAGGCCAAAAACTTCATTTGCAGTTCGTTTCCACTCAACTGTCGAACATGAGAGAGAGTACAGAACTTAAGATAGGATAAGTGTATATATATATACATACATATATATATATATATACAACTTATAGTTAAAAGTTTCAATATGAAAGTCTATGAAGTCTGTACTAATTGCTTTTGAAGTTCCAAGACACCTTTGGAATTATGTCTTCGCTCACCTCTTTGGCTTGCTGTTTACATCCACTGACCCTCTCACAGCAAGTTATTATCTGATCTTTTCATAGCTGATGCAAGCGATTTTGTTCGATTATTCGATCAATCGCGCCATCGCTAGTTATTTATATTGCTGACATATCCGGGCTGGATTTAACAATTTAGAGAGTGAACTGGTGCAACGTGAAACTGCAAAATGCAACCTCATAATTCTATCAAGTTGCTCCTAGTGCATGTTAATATTTTGCTGCTCAAGGAATACAGACTTCACTTGAATAACAGAACGATGTGGAACTAACCAGAATCAGTGACTACACGGACAGTGACTGAGTGACTGTTACTGCTCATGTCTTGAAATTTTATGAAGTAAGATAAAGTGATCTTTTCAGGCCATGAAAAACCTTGTTATTATGCTCCAAAATCACAAAACCAAAACTCAATCAATAAATATGATTGTATAATTAAGCTGCAGGTGCAACCTGTGTATGTCACGTGCAACAACGTTATTACCTACTGTTGCACTGGGTGCAAGTAGATTTCATTTCTTTATTTTGATCCCTGCATTTCATTACCCTTATCTGTTTCAGGGACTCCCATAAAGACTATGGCTGGCAGAAGCTGACTGACCAGGTCATCAAGATCATCAGTGATCAGTGCCCATTTGTCGTTTTCATCCTCTGGCGAAGCTTTGCTCAGACAAAGCGCACACTTATTGATGATAAGAAGCACACAATCATTTGGAATGAACACCCCCACTTTAGTTAGTATTGAGACCGCAAACTGCAAATGTTTCTCTGAAACTAACGCTGCTTTGGAGAAAAATAGGCACTCTCCAGTAAACTGGTCTCTGGCATAAACTGGCAACAGAAGTAGAGATGCCAACCCTCCCGAATTTATCAGAATCATCCCGAATAATGCATGTCGATTCCGTCATTTTTTAAATTCATTCCGATATATTTCAAAATATAACATATATAGATTGTCGTACTTACTGGAGGGCTAGGATAATCTTTGACTATAAATAATGATGATTAAATAAATATAACACTTTATTTACAGACGTTCTCAAATTGTTTACACAAGGCAGTAATCCGGAAGTTGAGTAGGCTGCCTGATAAATTCCACGTATTGTTTATTTTATTCACTTAACATTCACAAACACTGCTGCAGAGTACTGCAAACCGGTTTCGATTGTATAAGGATCGCTTTGTGCATATATAATTGCATTGAAAAGTTTCGTTCCTTTAGTGCAACAATTTATAGGGAACCCTAATTCCTAATTTTCCCTCTAATGGAGCTAAGATTTCTAATTGCACCACTTTGCGGTTGGCATCTCTGCAGAAGCTGTAGCAGCTGGTCCATGAAGTGAAATGAGCTAGACCCTGTAGTGGTAGTATCCCAAGTTTCCGGTCTTGCAGGGACTGTATCTCAAGTATCTGGTCAAGAACTTTCGCCACTGGTCATTGCGTTGTCAGGAGCTGAAGCAGCGTGTTATTACGTTGTCAAGCGCTGTAGCAGCTGGTCGTTACGTTGTCAGGAGCTGTAGCAGCTGGCTATTACGTTGTCAGTAGCTGTAGCAGCTGGTCATTACGTTGTCAAAGGCTGTAGCAGTTGGTCATTACGTTGTCAAGAGCTGTAGCAGTTGGTCGTTACGTTGTCAGTAGCTGTAGCAGCTGGCCATTACGTTGTCAAGGGTTGTAGCAGCTGGTCATTTCGTTGTCAGGAGCTGTAGCAGCTGGTCATTACGTTGTCAGGAGCTGTAGTAGCTGGTCATTACGTTGTCAGGAGCTGTAGCAGCTGGTCATTACGTTGTCAGGAGCTGTAGTAGCTGGTCATTACGTTGTCAGGAGCTGTAGCAGCTGGTCCCTACATTGACAAGAGCTGTAGTAGCTTGTCCCAACGGTGGCAAGAGCCGTGGCAGCTGTTGCATCTCGTAATTACAGGGATCAGAGCTGTAGCAGCTGGTCCCCACAGTGACAAAGCTGAGGCAACTGTAGAAGGTGGTCATAACAGTGACAAGAGCTGTAGCAGCTGTAGTAGGTGGTCATAACAGCGACAAGAGCTGTAGCAGCTGTAGTAGGTGGTCCTTACAGTGACAAGAGCTATAGCAGCTGTAGTAGGTGGTCAGAACAGCGACGAGCTGTGAGAGTTGTAGTAGATGGTCATAACAGTGACAAGAGCTGTAACAGCTGTAGTAGGTGGTAATAACAGTTACAAGAGCTGGGAGAGCTGTAGCAGCTGGGCCCTACAGTGACAAGAGCTATGCATGTGGTAGTTTGTAGCTCTCTTCTGAACAGAAGTCCGTCATTGACAGTTTGTTTGCGAGAGAACATCAGCAAAAGCCAATTATCCAGTAGCTTGATAGTATCGCTTGCTTCAATGAACATTGTCATTTATGTTGGTGTGTGAGCATGGTTCAGTGTCTCTTTTAACCATATTCCACCAATAGAAGGGGAATCCCAGCTATTGTCGAGAATGTGTCGAGGCTCTTCATTGAGTGGAGGTATAGTACCCTGTATTACTGAGGATGCATCCAGTGCCGTTCACTTCTAAACCGATGCTGCTACATGAAACTGTCCATATAGAGGTCATTGTTGTTTTCAAACAGTTTTACATGAGACCAACTTTGTCATTGTTCTTAGAATCCCAGATTATTGTAATCATTACTTTAAAGCTAGTATAGCTATTTTTATGCATTATCTTGTAAATGTAACAATTTTTGTCACTAATTTAATCTAATATTTATTTATTACACCTCTCTTGTTAATATAGCAATTTTTTTTCATTGTTTGTAAACTGATAACTGTAGTTATTTTCACACATGTTGTTTTGGTGTAACATTAACAACATATATTATCAGACTATAATTTTGGTTGTAATTCTTCCCCATATTTTTAATTATTCAATAAAGCACTTTGCGACAGTTTTGTATGTGTCATTCTATAAAACTTTAGGTCATGTACCTCACTGGTGCAAATTACTGCTTGACCAGATTGCTGAACATCAGCTCTTCAAATAGCTGGATACCAGTAAAGATCTGGGTTATAATTGGTCTTCAGTAGCCAATGTTTGTCGTAAGAAGCAACTAACGGGATCTGGCTCCCTGACTTGGTTGACACATGTCATCATATCTCAATTACGTAGATTAATGCTCATAATAATGATCACTGGCCAGCACTGGATTACTTACAAACCATATACATGTGGCTGGAATATTGCTGATTTGAGGTTAAAAAGAATGAAACAAACAAACGAAACAGCTTGAAGGGAGAAGGTAAGGTGTGGACTCGGGCTAATCGATCTGCATAATTTACAGAAAGTAAAAGTTAAAACTTTTTTGTGTTCATATGCATGAGAATTAGGCTGTTGAATGTTCAATAATGATATACGCTTGTTTTGGATATTTGTTATAGTTCTGAATGTATATAAGGTGCCTAAATTTGTCTTTTTGCTGCTTTTTGTTTTTCGGAAGTGTTTTTGCAAGTCTTGTGGTAAAGCAGTTCGGATGTATGTCAAACATATTTGCTTAAGAGCTTTATTTGCTGTTCTTTTCAACCATGAAGTAAGACAACTTGCCCTGTTTTTGCAAGACTAGAGGTATATCGTTATATCAATCAGGAATAATTTTGAAAGGTATTATGACTGTAGAAAGGTTAGTTAACATTGTCAGTTATATGGTGACACTTCATGATAGTTTGGTTCCAAGTTGTGTCACCTAAAGATTTGATAGTTCCAGACACAGAACAGAGCCCTTATCATCTACATTGCAGACATGGACACAGACTTACCATTTCATTCCCACCAGGTACTCATTCCCTGCTGGGCCGCCAGAGGCATATATGGAACAAAACATCTTCGTTAGAGAAAGGAGAGTTCCCATATATGTGTTTCGGAGTTAGGCAGGACGAAAGTCCTAGCATCCCTAATGTGTCAAGCTTGCCAAACGCTGTCACGCAAGTGATACAAATCTTTCGCTTTACAACCCACGAAGAGCTGGGCAAGAATTGGTTTTCAGCAACCCATGCATGTCAAAAGAGGCAACCGAGGGGATCTGTGGTCAGGCTTGTGGACTTGGTTTACATTTGACTTATGCTTAGTCATTGAACATTTATAATTTTGACAGTAACAAATAATCCCATTTGAATTGAAAAGGAGCCCCAGTGTGATTGGAGATAAACCCAGACCAGTGGAAATCTAGATTTTCCTCATTTAGGGCATTAGCATTGGAGGAAGGGGAAATGATGTGGTTCAGGGACTTTGAGACAGGCTAGGTTGATACCCGACATTGTATCCCAGTTGTGTAGATTGACGCTCGAGATGTAATTGTGTAGATGATCACCTGATTGTCTGGTCCAGACTCGATTACGTACAGACCGCTTCAATAAAGCAATAATTCACCCGTAGCATAGGGTGCTGACTAAACCAGAAAAAAGTCAAGATATTTGTATTGGTGAAACAATACAGCAAGGTCATAGTCTGATACAAAGGTCATGGTACAATATCTATCACAATAGATGGGCCACGCAGGGGTTCAAAAATCCCATTGCCCGACGCCCGGGACAAGTCAGTTTTAATTTCGGGCAATCAAATAATGGTATCTTACTTGTCCGTGGGCTACTAGATAATTTCCACTTATGGTTTCAAGCTGCAAATAAACTTGGATATTTGGATATCTGCTCAAAATGTAGCTTTAAAGTTTTGCAATGATAATAAAGTAGAGTTATCTTTCTTTGCTATTTATCACTTTTCAATAAATAGTCCAGTAACCCCCGCTTGACATTAACATCAAATACCATGTTGATTTCTTCTTTCATAATTACATCATCATGATTATGTCATAAAATCAGGGCAAGTGGAAAATTTGTCAGGACAAGTTACTTTCTTAAAGTCCCTTGACCTGTGGCAAGTTGCTTTTTTTAAAAACAAATATGAACCTCTGTCATGGTATGATGCGTATTATGTTTCATAATTCATGATTACTTCTCTGCTGAAACTATTTCGAAGCAGGTTCAAATGACAAGCGGCAGATATTGTTGGTGGTGATGCTTTTTACAACACGTTGCAATGGCTTACAAAAACCCTGGACTCTTTTTGTAGCAAGAGTCCTATGGTGTATCAATACTGAAAAAAATATTGGTTTGTATCTGCGCTTGAAAACTAACGATGCACAAGTGAAGTGATAGTTTCCCCATAGTTCCTGGCACATACAAGCGATGCAGCTTCCTGTTTTCATTTAAGGCACCTCAGACTGGGACCCCTGGGACACCGGGACCCCTGGGACCCCTGGACACCTGGGACACCTAAAGCTTCACTGCATTCCAACACCTCTAAAACCACCATTATTATGTTTCTTCTTTCTTTGTTGTTTATCGTCGCTCTCAGCAGTCTTCCAGCTGAAAGGAGGCGGTCTGTAATTAATCAAGTCTGGACCAGACAATCCAGTGATCAACGGCATGAGCATATATCTACGAAATTTCAAATATATTTTTGTGATGGCATGTGTCAACCAAATCAGCGAGTCTGTCTACCTGATCCCCTCAATCGCCTTTTATGAGTGAGTGAGTTTAGTTTTACACCGCTCCAGCTATATGGCGGCGGTCTGTAAACATTCGAGTCTGGACCAGACAATCCAGGGATCAACAGCATGAACATCGATCTATGCAATTGGGATACGATGACGTGGCAATCCAGTCAGCGAGCCTGACCACCGATCCCGTGAGTCGCCTCTTACGACAAGCATGGGTTCCTGAAGATCAATTCTAACCCGGACGTTCACGGGTGTACTAGGTTTATACAGCAAAAATTGATGTTTGTGACAACAGCAGTCCTAGCGTCTCTAACCCCTATTCCTTGAGGGGCGGTGGGGTAGCCTAGTGGTTAAAGCATTGGCTCGTCATGCGGAAGATCCGTGTTCGATTTCCCACATGGGTACTATGTGTGAAGCCCATTTCTGGTGTCCCCCAACTTGATATTGCTGGAATATTACTAAAAGCAGAGTAAAACCATATTCACTCACTCACTCTATTCCCAGAATTCAAATCACTAATAGAACTGTATCTGTGATTCATAAGAACACAATACACAACAGAAGACAGATGCAAAACCCTTTATTTCAAAGTAAAAAAATATAAACGTTGGTTGTTTAACAATACTTTAAGAACATACAGTTAGGTCTGGCTATTGATGATATAGATTATAGAAATTGATAATCATCAACTAAAAAATAATAATTGATTATCGATAATTATCGGAGACGTAACTTCGAGCAAAAATGCCCAAACTATCTGAAATAAAGGAATATATTTCACATCACTGGGAGTGCTGACATGTTTTTGCTGTGATTATTAACAAAACTACATTCTGAACACAATTTAGAAGCAGATTACGAATAATGTCCTAAATTGGTATTGTGTGAGAAAATTATGATTTGTTTTCTATCACATAGGTTGATATACGATATTATTGATCACACAATTTTCATATCGATAATCATTAATAATATTTCCAATCGATGATATTTCTGATTAGCCAGCGCTAGATACAATCACATATTGATAACACATTTGTGTCTCGGTCCAGTATATGACAGATGGACATGCCAAAGTCACAGAAACGGAGAATTATATCTCCTTCCAAATGAGCAATCAGATCTAAATGAGCTCTTGCTTAGATCCTGCTGGAATCAGCAATAATAAGCTCTTGAGACAACTGAAACTAACTGTCATACCATTAGGTAATTTTAATTTAATTAAATGGGAATTTTCATTTGTGAAGTTTTTTCAATTTGGATGTATAAATCTTCTTCATTTTGTCAGGAATGTAGTCAGATAAACAGAATTCCCATGTACCATATTCAAATGAGATTCTCAGATATGTAGAGCTGATACAAGTGATGAATATCGATCAGTGCAATATCTGTTTATAGCCCAACACCTGTGTTTAGCTTATTATAGTATATTGTCATTGTTTTGTGCCTATATATTTCTTGGCAATTATACAATTTTACATACTTCAAGGATTTGGGCCTGAACATAACTTGTTCATTTCTGACGACTAAATGAATCTTATCATTTTAAACATTTAAAACATGGATTTTTTTATCAACATTGAACTATAATGGAATGATACTGAATATATACATTTCAACAACACAAATAAATAAATGATACATGTAAACACGTCTCAAAAAATAACTTGTCACCATGACATAGAATGATAAATAAAAAATATGCTTTTGTTCATTGTGGATGGATTCATGTAAAGGCATAAATACAACAAAAAGTGGTATGGCCCATATATCTTCAAGGCCTGGTCAACTCCGACATTGTTTTTGAATTATTGACTTTTAATGTTGGCAGAAGCTTAAACCAAGAAACAAATTATATAAGGTCTCAGAACAAAAGAACAACCAGATGATATCAGTAGATGTGCCCTTACCCAGGTAATACAGATCATGATATGTGCCCTTACCGAGGTAATACAGTTTGGGATATTTGATCTTACCCAGGTAATACAGACGGGGATATGTGATCTTACCCAGGTAAGACAGATCGGGATATGTGCCCTTACCCAGGTAATACAGTTTGGGATATGTGATCTTACCCAGGTAATACAGATCGGGGTATGTGATCTTACCCAGGTAATACAGATGGGGATATGTGCCCTTACCGAGGCAATACAGATCGGGATATGTGATCTTACCCAGGTAATACAGATGGGGATATGTGCCCTTACCGAGGCAATACAGATCGGCATATGTGATCCTTCCCAGGAAATACAGATCGGGATATGTGCCCTTGCCCAGGTAATACGGATCGGGATATGTGATCTTACCCAGGTAATACAGATCGGGATATGTGCCCTTACCCAGGTAATACAGATGGGGATATGTGATCTTACCCAGGTAAGACAGATCGGGATATGTGCCCTTACCCAGGTAATACAGTTTGGGATATGTGCCCTTACCCAGGTAATACAGATCGGGGTATGTGATCTTACCCATGGTTATACAGATGGGATATGTGCCCTTACCCAGGTAATACAGATCGGGATATGTGATCTTACCCAGGTAATACAGATGGGGATATGTGCCCTTACCAAGGTAATACAAAACATGATATGTGATCTTACCCAGGTAATACAGATCAGGATATGGTTATTGTGATTATATATCTGAAATGGTTTATTGATGTGAATTGCCAACACCATTTTACATAACATCATTCCATTCTCCCCCTAAATACATGTAAAACTTTTGAGTGGAGTGGAGTACAGTCAGCTGTTGTGTGGAGTGGTGGAGTCAGGTGTTGTGTAGTGTGGAGACCGGTGTTGTTTGGCGGGAAATCAGTTGTTATGTAGAGCGAGGTCAGATGTGGAGTGGAGTCAGGTGTTGTGTAGTTTGTACACCGGTGTTGTGTGGCAAGGAATCAGGTGTTATGTAGAGCGAGGTCTGATGTGGAGTGGAGTCAGGTGTTGTGTAGAGCAGATCCGGTGTGGAGTGGAGTCAGGTGTTGTGTAGAGCAGATCCGGTGTGGAGCGGAGTCAGGTGTTGTGTAGAGCAGATCCGGTGTGGAGTGGAGTCAGGTGCTGTATGGTGTGGAGTCCTGTGTTGTGTGGAGCGGAGGCATGTATTGTGTAGAGCAGGATCAGGTGTGGAGAGGAGTCAAGTGTTTTGAGGAGTGGAGTCAGGTGTTGTGAGGAGCCGGGAGTCAGGTGTTATGTGGAGTGGAATCAGGTGTTGTGTGGAGTGGAGTCAGGTGTTATGTGGAGTGGAGTCAGGTGTTATGTGGAGTGGAGTCAGGTGTTGTGAGGAGCGGAGTCAGGTGTTGTGAGGAGCGGTGTCCGGTGTTGTGAGGAGTGGAGTTAGGTGTTGCGTGGAGTGGATCTAGCACTTGGGGGCAGCTTGTACTTGAGCCTTATATTGTCCAGCTCCATGTTGTGTCTGCGATGGTCAGCAAGACTCTCTTCTAGACGGGTCTGTGACCTCATCAACACCTCAGACGTTAGACTCTGTAGAGGCACTGAGGGAAAACACAACGCAGGAAATTTAGAGCATGTAACTTTTGCTTAGCTGCCGTGGTTGTATACCATTTGGCAAAACTATTACAATTAATTGCACTAAACCCATATGATCTTGTAAACTTTTAACATATATTACACATATATGATAACAACCTGTTTCCTGACAGACATGTCAAGTACCACATGTGATCAACTTACCATCCACCTCATGTTCTCTCATCATCCTGCGTCTTGGCTCCTCTTCTGTCTCATCCGAGTCCTCCTCACTGGACACCGGGTATCCCGCCTCTTCTCGCTCCTCCCGAGTGACATCCACATTATCCAGCTGCTGCAGATTGTGCAGGTCTTGAATGATGCAGCCTCTGGAGAACAGTATGAGACTATACTTAATACAAAAGTATTTTAAGTAAAATGATCATTTTTAATAAAATGAGTATTTTGGGCCACTCTTTTAATATTATTTTTAAGGTTACATTGTTCGCTAACCCATCAATTAGCTTGGTCAACATCCAAATAGAATGCATTTTTACTCCAACTCCCCAGCTCCAAATTTTATACATAAATTCAATTTGTTATTATAAATGTGTTTTGTATTATAACTTATGAAGACAATGGTTTCATGCGGAAATATTTGTTTGCATAATTAACAACAAATGCTACTTGTTTGAGACTAAGTCCAACTTGCTTCAATAGAAACACAAGAAATAAAAAAGCCCAAAAATATGATTAGGCAACAGCTCAGCATAAACGCAATGCAAAGTTTGTAGCTTCAAACAAAAATATCATTAGTTTGAGAATGAAGCCTCGAGTCGTGTGAGACTAAGTCAAATTGTTTCCATGAAAAGAAACAAAGTACAATTCAGAAAAATATACCAAAGAGCAAAACCAGCCAGTTAAGCTGATAAACAATCCATAGGAAATGTTTCATTGAAAAATATGATCAGTCATGGTGGTGGGGGTCAGCAATATATGATACAGGCCTAGGAACAGACCTACAACCAACCAACAAAAATCAAACCCACAATTACAGAGTTACCACTCTCTTTTTTGGAAAATGACCCGTGAAGATCCGGGTTAGAATTGGTCTTCAGCAACCCATACTTGTCGTAAGAGGTGACTGACAGGATCAGGTGGTCAGGATTGCTGGCTTGGTTGACACATGTCATCGGTTCCCAATTGTGTATAACAATGCTCATGTTGTTGATCACTGGATTGTCTGGTCGAGACTTGATTATTTACAAACCGTCGCCAAATAGCTGGAATATTGCTGAGTGTGGCGTTAAACAACAATTGATCAATCAATCTATTTGGAAAACAACAAAACCAGAATGTTCAGCAGCAGGGGTGGAAATAACCCATTGCCCGACGTCCGAGTCCAGTGTTTTTTTTCTGTCGGGCAAGAAAATTTGTATATCATACTGTGCCGGTGTCCAGTTGACTTTCCAATGTTAATTATGTTGTTTATTTTAAAAAATCAACAAGAAAACGGCCGGTATAGTGGAAAAATGATCAGGGCAAGTGATTTTACATGTGCCACTGTTCCGGAGTACACTAGCAATTTTAAAGTTATTTGCACCCCTGAGCAGCCTACCGGACCTGAAAGAATTAAGATGCTTCAACTTTCACAACAAAATAGGAAAACAAGAGAGAAGGAAAAAGACACCTGATTGGATTTGTTGAGGAGGAAAGACCCCTTACTGAAGTGCCCTAGCCTTTGTCACAAAGGCTGAAGCAATGACTATCTGGCTGACAATCACTGGACTGTCTAATCCAGAACAATTAATATGACATTTAACAAACAAACAAAATAATGTGTCCATTTTTATGGCGCCAGACTCCACACTAGACATGCTCATTGCATTAACAATGAATAGTACAATACATTATTCCCCCAGATAACCCAAGCAGCCTGATAGCACTAGAAGGTTATAGTCACATGATTTATCCCACAGGGTAGCGCTAGAATGTTATAGTCACATGATTTATCCCACAGGGTAGCGCTAGAATGTTATAGTCACATGATTTATCCCACAGGGTAGCGCTAGAATGTTATAGTCACATGATTTATCCCACAGGGTAGCGCTAGAAGGTTATAGTCACATGATTTATCCCACAGGGATAACCATTTTTCAGATGGGTGAACACAAGCAATTTTGAACAAACTTGCATAAGCTAAGGGGAGGCCACATGTATCACATGTGCTTCATTGTGGGGCAGGACTGAAGTTCTAGAAACTCTCAGGAGTCAAGCCGCCAAACACGGTCACCCATCCAATTACTCTCCGCGCTCAACGTTGTTTAACTTTAACTAATTTTTGTCCTGAGCTTTATGCACAGGACCACGTGCCGCAACATGTGATATAAACAAACAAACTCCACTGACCCAGTTCTGTTACAGATACAGCAGTATTCTTCCATATCAAGTTTAAATAAAGAAAAAAATTTTTAAGTTGTGAGTTATGTACAAGATGTAGTTTGTCAACATTATGAAGCTAGTATCTCACCGGTAGTCTGCCATCTGAGTACAGGGGTTACCAGACAGGTTCAGCAGTATCAGAGACTGGGGGAACTCATCTGGAACAGTATCAGGTAAATCAATCATTGGTGTCTTGCTATAAAAAATGCAGGGGTGGAAATAACTTTAAAATTGCTAGTGTACTCCGGTACAGTGGCACATGTAAAATCACTTGCCCTAACAATTTTTCCACTATACTGGCCGATTTTTTTGTTGATTTTATAAAAATAACTAACATAATTAACATTGGAAAGTCAACTGGACACCGGTACAGTGTGACATACAAATTTGCTAGCCCAACAGAAAAAAAGCACTGGACTGGGGCATCAGGCAATGGGTTATTTCCACCCCTGAAATGTCAGGTAAACTGATCATCAGTGATCAACAGCATGAGCATCGATCTACGCAATTTGGATATGATGACATGTGACAACCAAGTCAGCGGGCCTGACCACCCGATCCCGTTAGTCGCCTCTTACGACAAGCATGGGTTATCAAAGTTCAATATTCTAACCCAGACCATATATTCACGGGTATATTGTTATGAAAGAGTGACAGGTAAACTGATTATCACTGAATGGGTATGAAATAAAGACAGGTAAACTGATCATCAGTGTACTGACATGCAACAGTGGCTGGAAAACTGATCATCAGCATTTTGCTTTGATACAATGGCAGGTACAAATGTAGAACTGGTCATTTATTTTGAAGCCTATACAATATGCAGCTTTGGACGAGAGAAGCTGGTCACATGACCTTGAAAGTTGACATTCATAAGTGTATGGATGACACATTTTGATATTCACATGCTTTTCATGAGACTGTATTCTTGAAATGACGTAAACACAGACGGACAACCTTCTGTGAGTGACAATCAGAAGTTTGTGTGGTGAACAACAGGGAGGTGAGGTGACATTGGGTTTAACGTCATGCTTGAGAATATTTCGCTCATATGACGACGTGCATGCGGGTGTATGTGCGGCTGCTTGTACTAGCCCAGACTGAAGCTGGTTTTATAGTGCCAGCCCACTGAGATACCATGCCGCAGTGAAGCATGAATACCCCACTCAGAAACATTATACTGACTCCGAGCCGACCAGTCCTTGTTGTACCCATTAATGCCGAGCGCCAGGTAGGGACCAACAAGTACCATATTTTAACGTCTTTTAGTATGATGCGGTCAGGTATCAAACCCCCGACCTTCCGTTCTCCAGGCAGACGCTCTAACCACTACACCACGGAGGCGGTCGTGAACAACAGGGAGAGTTACATGGATATACCACTAATAATAATAAGTCATCTTCTATAGCGCACAGTCTCCAAACACCAAGTGATTGCTCGCAGCGCTTAATCAGAATCTGATTCTTATTACCCTGGATAACCCAATCTGCCTGTTAGGCGTTAGAAGGTAATAGTCACATGACTTTATCCAACCGGGTACCCATTTTCTGCAGAGGCAATTTGAACAAACTCACTTGCCTAAGGTGAGACCACATGTATCACATGTGCTTCGTTGTGAGACAGGACTGAAATCCTAGAAACTCTCAGGAGTCAAGCTGCCAAACAGTCACCCTTGAGGTACAGTTTTCCACATACAATGTGACTGTGGTGACTGATACATCCACAAAACCTCAAGACCCTTCCCTGTAAGAATCAAAGAACATCAAACCTCTGTGAAGAAGAAAGACTCCAAATCCACCATATATGATCCTTTGTAACAGCATCTATGTACTCACCAGTAATCACACCCACTACAAGATCAGGGAGACTACTAGAAGCCATGAACAGAGACCAAGGATATTACATCCCACTGCCTACCACCAACTCATCACCAAGCAATCTTAATTCCATTATTCTCCTGTCTGTCATATCATTGACTTCCCCTGCCCATTAATCCCTCCTTCATTACTTCTGCTTGTGTAACAGTTGCCTCCTTGTGTATACATCCTCCAATCTTGTAGATCAAGCTTAATAATTGTGTAAAGAACAACCAGTTTACTGTTCAAACTTTACTAGTAACATATAGCCTTGCCTGCAGTACACTGAAACATTGCTCATATTAATGATAAAAGTGTTATATCCATAAAAACTCTCCTCGTTGTTCACAGACACACTACTTCTACATTCCTGGAGACACCCCTGTGCATTCCTAGCATGCATAAAAATACAGAGGCATTATTTCAGATCATTTAGGGCTTTAATCTTGAACTAGTGCCTTGAGAAAGCATCCAAGGCTGCTCCCTGAATTGTTGGTCTCCAAACATAGAGCTGGGGTGGCACCTTACCAATGTCAAACTGTGCTATGCGGTTGTCTGAGAGGTCAAGGAAGAGAAGCTTGGAGAGTTTACTGAGGTTCTCCACCTTCTGTAAGAGGTTGCCGGCCAGTGTCAGAAACTGTAAGTTTTTCAGGCAGTCGAGGTTGCTGATGCTGGCGTGATCGGTTCTGGAAGCAAGTACAACTGTCCAAATCAAACTCGGCTTTTTCTGGCATGTACAGCATTTCTGATTCTTTTGAAGGAAATACAAAGTTTGAGACATGAAAGACAGGAACACAACACTTGAAACTACCTTGAGCAGTGTTGTCTACGGAAACAAACTTGAACTTCTGTGTACAGAGTGATTTTGGGGACATGTTCCATGACCTTACAGAAACCAAGATTTCACTCGTCTATGATGTCACTGTGTCTATGATGTCATTGAGTCCATGATGTCATTCAGTCCATGATGTCACAGACTCCATGTTCTCACTATGTCTATGATGTCATTGAGTCCATGTTCTCACTATGACTCTGAAGTCACTGCGTCTATGATGTCAGTGTCTATGATGTCATTGAGTCCATGATGTCATTCAGTCCATGATGTCACGGACTCCATGTTCTCACTATGTCTATGATGTCATTGAGTCCATGTTCTCACTATGACTCTGAAGTCACTGTGTCTATGATGACACTGTGTCTATGAGGTCACTATGTATATGATGTCATTATGTCTATGATCTCACTGTGTCTCTGATGCCACTGTGCCTATGATGTCACTGAGTCTATGATGTTACTGTGTCTCTGATGCCACTGTGTCTCTGATGTCACTGCGTCTATGACACCACCATGTACATGACATCACCAATGATGTCATTAAGTCTGTGATGTCACTGTCTCTGATGTCACTGAATCTATGATGTCACTGTGTCTATGATGTCATTGAGTCCATGATGTCATTCAGTCCATGATGTCACAGACTCCATGTTCTCACTATGTCTATTATGTCATTGAGTCCATGTTCTCACTATGACTCTGAAGTCACTGCGTCTATGATGTCAGTGTCTATGATGTCATTGAGTCCATGATGTCATTCAGTCCATGATGTCACGGACTCCATGTTCTCACTATGTCTATGATGTCATTGAGTCCATGTTCTCACTATGACTCTGAAGTCACTGTGTCTATGATGACACTGTGTCTATGAGGTCACTATGTATATGATGTCATTATGTCTATGATCTCACTGTGTCTCTGATGCCACTGTGCCTATGATGTCACTGAGTCTATGATGTTACTGTGTCTCTGATGCCACTGTGTCTCTGATGTCACTGCGTCTATGACACCACCATGTACATGACATCACCAATGATGTCATTAAGTCTGTGATGTCACTGTCTCTGATGTCACTGAATCTATGCTGTCATTGGGTCTGTGATGTCACTGTGTCTGTGATGTCATTGAGTCCATGATCACACTGTGTCTATAAGGTCACTGTGTCTACAATGTCACTAAGTCTATGATCTCACTGTGTCTCTGATGTCACTATGTCTCTGATCTCACTGTGCCTATTATGTCACTGTGTCTATGATCTCACTGAGTCTATGATCTCACTGTGTCTATGATCTTACTAAGTCTATGATCTCCCTGTGTCTATGATGCCACTGTGCCTATGATGTCACTGTGTCTATGATGCAACTGTGCCTATGTATGATGTCACTGTGCCTATGACATCACTGTGTCTATGATGTCACTGTGCCTATGACATCACTGTGTCTATGATGTCACTGCGTCTATGAGGTACCTGCGTTAAGGATGTCACTATGTCTATTATGTCACTGTGTCTCTGATGTCAGTGTGTCTATGATGTCAATGAGGTTATGATGTCACTGTGTCCATGATATCACTGTGTCTATGATGTCAATGAGTCCATGATCTCACTGTGTCTATGATGTCAATGAGTCCATGATCTCACTGTGTCTACAAAGTCACTGTGTATATTAAACATCACATTAGAAGTGACTATCATCCAGTGCTCATAATTTGTACATCCCTACACTAGTGTTTAAAGTCCCTTTATCATATATCAATGAAACTCACCTGAATTCCCCCCTAACCTTATGCCACTTCTAGCAATACTCCAGCAATATCACGAGAGGGGACACCAGAATTGGCCGGAGACAAACAGGTGCAAAACTATGAAATTCATGAACACCAAGCTGTGAAATTCATGAACACCAGAAATGGGCTTCACACATTATACCCATATAGGCAATTGAACCCAGGTTTTAGACTGACTGAGTTTAGTTTTATGCCGCTTTTAGCAATATTCCAGCAATATCACGGCGGGGGACACCAGAAATGGGCTTAACACATTGTGCCCATGTAGGGAATCGAACCCGGGTCTTCGGCGTGACGAGCCAACGCTCTAACCACTAGGCTACCCCACCGCCCCCCAGGTTTTAGAGTTGACAAGCGAACACTTTAACCATTAGGTTACCACACACACACACACACACACACACACACACACTCACCTGTTGGAGATACACGTTGGTGACTTTATCACTCAGAAGCTCCAGACTGTCAATATGACTGATGTTTTCACGGTCTAGTCGAACATGTGTGATCTCACAAAGGGCTGTTAAGCTGTGAAACATGAAAAATGCTTCTTTTAATTCATCATGATTAATCTTGGTTGTGTTATTGTACCAATGTGGTGTCTGGTGAACGCCTTTCTAAAGGGCGTGCTGGGCCTCCTTTCACAAAGCACTAAGGTGATCGTAAGTCACTAAGGTAACCTTACCTCAATGTTAAAGAATGGGAGCGAAGGTTAACCTTAGTAAAAGTTGCTTGGTGAAAGGAGCCCCAGGCCCCGATTCCTCGAAACAAACTTTAGTTTTTACTCAAATTTCAAACTGAGTTTGACAATTTGAAACATCTGAATTTTTAACTCAACTACATTTTTAAAATAGAAAAGCCCATACAGCTTAAGTAATCTATCCACCAAACCCAAATTGTCCCTTATGTTTGAGTCAATTTCAGTTCAATCTGGGAAATGCATTTTCTCAAATTTGAGTAAAATCTCTAACTTAAGTCAAAACTCAGACTTAAGTTTGTTTCGAGAAATCAGGGCCTGGTTGGTACTGGTTCACTGACATGTCAATGTACGATGATGGGTGATGAAGATTTTATACATAATTACAGTTAAGTCTCAAATGTCTTGACTACATAGTAACTGGCCCTTGGAAATACTTGGACGATGGCTGTTCTGAATTAGTAGCTATGACAGTTGGATGAGTGGGAGGCTTAACTCTGACTGTCTTTGTTCGAAAAACAGTAACCAGGAACGATCATTTCTCTTTACAGACTTGTTTCTCAAAAGAAATTGAAACGTCCAACTGTGCAATATGATAATAATGGATATTAATAAAGTGCTGGTTTCCATGCACTTGTGCATGCTGTGTGCTAACACGTTATTACCCTGGATAACCCAAGCTGCCTGATAGACGCTGGAAGCTATATGGCTTATCCCACCACGTACCCATTTTCGGCTGGGTATACAGAGGCAATTCATGAACAAACTCACTTGCTTAAGGTGAGTCCACATGTGTCATGTGTGCTTTGTAAAAAATAATGACATTGTACTGGCCTTATGCTCATTAAGCATACCATGCTTACTTTGATAGTCATGCTTAATCGGCTTACTATGCTCGCTATGTCCACTGTCATTATCATGTTTATTATCATTGTCAAAACTACTTTGATTATCTGTCGATGGTCTCTGCTGTTTGCTTTGTTCTCTGCTACTTTTTCTTGCTGTGCAATCTGTTACGGATTTAAAATCTGCAAATTTGACAACAAATGATTTTCCTGTATAAATAATTTTAGTTTCGCGAATACCAAAGAAAATAGAAGAAATAGTTTTGTTGAAGACAGGTCTTTTTGTTTCCATATGCAGATTTGCCCTGGCCACAAACATTCAAAATAAAGCAGAATCATTTTTGATGTAGAAATGAACATATTTTAATTCCCTCTTTTATACTCTAAACCAGCCAGCCCAACTTTAGATCACAGTGGCTATGTAAATCACATGAAAAGAATGCTGACCTAGAGCTTACATGCAACTCAAAACACAACTTTGCAGATTCTGATACCTTTCAGTATGGACTTACAGTAACAAATTATCAAAAACACAAATTCGACTTATAAAGTTGAAAAATAATGTGATGAAAAAAAACCCAGCGAAATCGGAGTTCAAACGATTCACTAAAATCGTCCCAGCTGGGATGAAAAGTGTTTGCAACAGCTGTGCTGCGGTGCGCTCATAGTGCATGCGCAGTGAATAGGTTTGTGCAGCTTGAAGCGGCATGCCCGGATTATAAGGTCGTGAGCAGGAGTAGTCTAATCTTGGTTGTGTACACAAACAACAAATAGTAAATAATCTACTCCTTACATAAAAGAACCTTGTTAAGGATCTAGATCTACTCAGCTATGTGTCAACCAGTGAGATGTTCGACATTTCAAGACGGAAAACCTTTGCTGGCAGTGAGTACTCGAAGTAGGCTTTGATCTGAGCTATTTTTCTAATGTTTTGACTTTTGTTAATGTTTCACAGGCGCGAGCTTTCAATATGTTATGACAGTAGATTACCGATTTAACTGTTTATATAATTTCATTTGACTATTTCACCACACATTCTTTTTAACGAGTCACTTCTCAGTTCGATACTTAAAAGCAACTGTGATATAGATATGCCTATGTCACAGACAAAACTCAATGTCTGTTTTATTGACACCTATGTGTCTGCCTGCCTGTCTGCTAATGACAATATTCAATACACAACTTCGATCACTGACCACATGCAAGTTGTACTTAACACCTATCAGGCTATACACCAAAAACAAAACGCATTGATTTATGGCTCGTGCACCTGAGTTCTGTCTCTGTCACATTATGTGATTATACAGACAGGCAGGTGTGATAATTGTACACATCACATGCTATGATGTCTGTTGATTGCAAAATGTTATACACAAAAAATGCGCATATATTTACAAAACCCAACATCTCTATACACACACAAAGAGCCCTAAGTGTATCGGCAAATGAATCAGCCAATGAAAGCCTTCGTTACACTGAAGTGCACGCCCACCCACTCTGACTGGGTTCGGTATCCCGGGTGTTCATTTTGAGGGAAGTAAACCCAAGTACAAAATATTGCACTTTTGATTTGCGATTGTACGCTTATAATTGTGTTTATTTGTTTTTTTTCATAATTAGCAATGTATATACATGAAAAAATGATAATTGTGTTTTAATAATGTTTCATTTCTTTGTTGCATCTAAGCTCTAATCAAAATTAAACTGATAATCATGCTTAGCATGTTCTCTATGTTAACAATCTTACTATGCCTATAATTAGATTACCATGTTCATAATTAATTGGATAATCATGCTTTTTGAGTTCTCTACATTACCTGTGCTTACCATGTCTATAATTTGATTAGCATGTTTATAATTAATTGGATAATCATGCTTAGTATCTTCTCTATATTAACTATGCTTACCATGTGTATAATTCGATTACCATGTATAAAATTAACTGGATAATAACGCTTACTACGTTGCCTATACTAACTGCCCTTAACATGTCTATAATTAGATTACCAGGTTCTTAATTAATTGGATAATGACACTTAGTATTTTCTCTATGTTCACTATGCTTACCATGTTTATAATTAGATTACCATGTTTGCAATTAATTGGATAATCATGCTTACTGAGTTCTCCATATTAACTATACTACCGTGTTTATACTTAGATTACCATGTTTATACTTAGATTACCATGTTTATAATTAGATTACCATGTTTATACTTAGATTACCATGTTTATAATTAGATTACCATGTGTATACTTAGATTACCATGTTTATACTTAGATTACCATGTTTATAATTAGATTACCATGTGTATACTTAGATTACCATGTTTATAATTAGATTACCATGTTTATACTTAGATTACCATGTTTATAATTACTACCATGCTTATTTTGATTATCAAAATTTGCCCAAATGAACTTGCTATTCAGAATATACACATGGAATGATTATCTTGTGAAGGGGCCTGTGAAAACATTCGGATATACTGCTTGGAGCATCAAAGATTTTGTATTTTATATCAGTTTTAACAAATGCAAGGGGGCCAATTATGCTGTTGTTAATGTTAATCTGCTGTTTGTCACAACCTACCATGTTATCTCAAGGTTTGTTGAAACATACTTCATATATATTTCTAATCATTTGGTTGTAGTCACTTTTAGCTTCATGGTGGTGTATGAATCTACATCGAAACGCCGCTCAATGCAATAAACAAGAAGTTGTCATCAATAAAGTTGTTTTCTTTTTTTGACTCACCAACTTCTGAAATGTCGAATCAACAAGGAGCCAATTATCGCTACAGTCAGCTGTGCCCATAAACAGTACCCTTCTTTTATCCCCACCTCAGAATTTGCCTCACTAACAAAGTAGATAAATACAGACAAAAGATATTTACATTTTCTCCTGGTCCCATGAAGAAGTTGCCTCTGGAGGAAGGTGTCTGGTTACAAGTAGATGCAAGGACAAGCGTTGAGCTTTCTTCTCAGCTGAACAAACATACAATGAACATGGAGACATACCTAGGATGTATGTGGTGAGAGGAATCATCCGTAACCATGGCAACATTTGGGACAGATCATATTTACCTTGGACACTAATGTGCAATATCAGGGATCAGAGGTGACCAAACATTTTGCATTTAAGGTTTGTCTATTGAGGAATTTGTCAAGGCTTCAAAATCAAGATCCCTTGATAACCATAAACTCTGACGTGTCTTTTGGATGCATATTTCAAGTACTCAAACACCACAACTTCATTACATAGATCGGAAATTGTACAATAGATAATTCTAAAATTTCAAAAACCTGGTACGTCATTGAATGTTAAAATCTTGAATGTGATGTGATAGTTCATTTCATCTGACTGAGTATAGTTCTATTACTTCTAACATGCATATGTTTATTGCCATCAGTTTGTAAAATCACTATCATTTGGAACTATATACCATGTTTTTCCCATGCAAAATTACTCTTGTGATAAGCTGTTTACTGTTTATATGAGTAGCAGTCAACGATCAGAACATTGCATACCAAAGATTGTTGCCCGACTAGCAGTGACAATCCTATTTGTTGCATGAAATGAAACGCAGCGACATTCAGTCTCATTTTGGCATCTGATCAATCTGTTTTCCTTAAAAATATCCTTCCACATACTCACTTTTGAAAGAATCACACGTTTGAAGGTCTGCCTCCTCCTCTTCCATGATCAGGTTATCGATCACTCTATTACATCAGTCACATGTACTGGGTCCTTGCATCTGTCGGGGTGATTGTTTGGTTTATCGACTCGACAACAAACTAGAGTGCTCTCCCTTCATTAGGTGAGCACCGAGCTCCTTCCCGCATAAGCTGGTTCCTGGCTCCCTTTGCGCAAAGGTAGTCGTCAGTACACCTTGCGCCAAAGCTAGGAGCCGGTACAGGCCGCCGTCACATCTGGATTGGTCAAGCTGGTCAAGCTGTACATTGACGTCCTGCTGAAAGATCTGGGAATCATTAGGTTGGAAAAGTGAACGTTGAGCTAGAATTGCTCTTGCGTGGTCCTGGATCTGCGTACGGCTATAAAATTACGCAGAAATGTAGAATAAAACATTTCCTATCCGTTGGTATAAATATAAGTGCAAATACCTCGGCGGTTTGAGAAATAAACACAGCTAAATGCTGTCAAATTTTGTTATGCGTTAAAAAACAGTAAAGGTCTCCGGTTTTTATCATGCACCGATAAAACCACTGTGCTGCGACTTTTTTTAATTTGGCCTCTTTATGGAAAGTGTACAGTCTGATATCTGAACGACATAAGTATATATGAAATGGGTTTGTGTACTTATGCTTAACGTTTCATAAAATAAATACTCAACCTTAAAAATGACTCGCAATAAATGTCTAAAATGGATTTTGTTCTATGACGTCAAACGACGACAGAGTGGCCATATACGTATATACCGTATTTCCTCTATTAAGCGCCGGGCCTCAAATAACCGCCGGGGATAAAGCAGTGCTTTAAGAAATAAGCGCTGGGCCTCTAATAAGCGCCGGGTATAGACCTTTGCATTTTTTCGCAAATGTATTCTCTTGGTCTAAAAATAAATATATTAAGGAATGGTCCTTTAAATTATAACTTCATGTACTCATCCCCGCTTTTAAAAATACAGGGTATTTTACTTAGCGCCGGGTCTGGAGGTCCGTTGAAAAAGTAAGCGCGGCGGGGGTGGGGTGGGGGTGGGGGATTAGGTGGTGCAGGGGAAATACGGTATACAGATAATGAGGCATAACTCCTATATGCTAACACCATTTCAATGTAACTCAGGATACTTGGATAGAATTTGTTGTGGATATGGACGCTATATTTTCGTTACGGTTTGTTAACCCTGAACCAAATTATTCCAATACAAAGTTTCCCAATGTGAGTGGATACGTTTTGGTAGTTTCACAATTTATAAGAAAGATGACAACGTACTACATGAAAAAAGAAAACCAAATAGCGATTTTGATGGCCCTATCCGATATGTAAATTAGCCCTTAGATTCCCATATTCTCCTGTTTGTGTAGATGTATTTTGACTAATTTGGCATCATTAGTAACAGAGTAATAGTCATATCTTCAAATTTAATGAAATTGCTGAAAATAATACAACCACTGTATGCGGAAGTATTTTGTGACGCACAGTTTTACATTATCTTAAAAGTGAACGTTGTATTGGATCTATGGTCCTCCGACTATCACATTATGTTCAGAGGTATCTAAATCTAAATGCTACACAGTCTAAGAACTGAATTGTGATGATTTGTTTACATTTTACACAAGTACAGTTTGCACCGCCTTTGTTTCCACACCTTATCTTTATTCCTCGATTTCATATAACCACTTCGTACTGATGACAAGACCATATTGCTTAAAAAGCCTACCCATGTTGATTGATGAACAAAGAGTTTGCCGCGGTGTTGATGCATCGCATCAAAAAATTCTTGTTGCTGTAATAAAGTGTCTACAGGACAAATTCTGTATTTTCTCAGTTGATAATTCAATACCTATATATCGCCACTAAGTATTATTGATTCGTTTTCAGACTTACTACTGATTTTGTGCCAATGTTGGCGCACCAAACCGCTCTAAAACACACTTTTCTAACGTCATCTGCGAGGAAAGTTTGGAATGCGTGTTTGGTATGCGTGGCTCGACCGATGTCCATATGTAAAATTACCTGCATAGTTTTCTCGTTCATACATCAGAGATGATTTTATTCGCTCACAGTTTTCTGACAAGCTTATAATAAAAATCTTTGTCGCGTAGGGAAATTAGGGTGTGTATTTGAAAAGCGACGATCCTTTCACGCAAATAAAACGAATATTTACGTTTATTATTATTTCTCGTGAACATTGACATCAAATACGTAAAATAACAGAAAGTAAGAATTTTGATCAAGAAGTTCCCAAGACATTTTAATTTTCAAAGGTCTTTCCAGCGCCTGCATGACAGGGATTTTTAAAATAAAGGATACAAAATGTGGTTTGGCCGTCGAAGGACAGCGCAGCCGTCTAAAAATAGCAACCAATAGAAAATGACATAACATTGTCAATGTTGGTTTTTCGTAGGCCTTCATAGCCATCGTCTCTTTAACCTGTACCGGCTCGTGTATATTGCGATATGTGAGACGGGGCCCAGCTGGTTCCCGTTCGTTCAGGTAAGAGCTGCGTCACAGAGCGGGCTTGACGATGCGTAAAGAGAACCGGGAACCATCTTAGCAAGCTGGGCTACCGTCTCTCACATTGCAAGTTGGCGACGTGCATAGACCAGCTCGAACGTTTGACGCCTTCGTGACGCCCGGATCTCTAGGTTTAGGCGTCATGGGGTGACCAGACAAATTGCCTGAACTCAATACCATCGAGCACGTATGGGATGCTCTTTGAAGAAGTGGGGCGGTGGGGTAGCGTAGTGGTTAAAGCGTTCGTTTGTCACGTTCGATTCTTCACATGGGTACAATGTGTGAAGTCCATTTCTTGTGCACCCCGCTGTGATATTGCTGGAATGTTGCGTAAAGCAGCGTAAAACTGAACTCACTCACTTTTGGAAGAAGTGTTCACTTTTGTTAGGCAGTCACTGATACAACGTACGTTAATAATAGAAGAATAATACAGCTCTTTATAGGGCTTGCTCATAGCGCTACACAAAATTAAAATACACTGCAGTAGAGGTGCTACATTTTCTCTGTTAAATCAATCTTTATAGCACTTTTGAAAGAGATACGTCTTCAGGCAGCTTTTAAAGATTGTCAGTGATTGGAATTTGCACTTGCCGTTGTGAACGCGAGAGGGGGCGAACGTGGTACTGAAATCGAACAAGCTCCTGCATCTAATTCTATATTTGTGTGTTTTATCAGGGAGAATAGAAGAATATAAACTGGTGTAGGAGCTTGTTCGATTTTGATACCCCTCTCGGGTATTCTAACCTGTAGGTTATCATGGTTTTAAGCATAAAGTGACACATGTGAAGTTTCTTTTTCTGTTTAGTATAGAACAGTTTTGTTGTTTTGCATAAGTTTTGTTACGATTCAGCAGAGGTAGTTAAGTTACTATAGTTACTGTGAGGGAAGACTGAATCGGAAGCATGGGGCGGTATTCTAAAAAAGTCAAAGTGACTAAAAGTTTTGTTGTCGCGTCGATAGCATGATTCCGTCCAGTTAATGGCTGTATTTGTGCTCCAACAAGTTGCAATAAAAATCTAATACCTTGTTGGTTCAGTCTGTATCTCTGAAGAAGTTCCTCATGACGCATATCACTGAATCTGTTTGATCTTGGCAAATAAACACGCTGTGCGGCAGCCATCTTACTTACAGATTAAGTTGAAATCCTATAGTTAAGCCTTCATGGATGCAGTCTTAGGAAATAAGTCCAAAAACAATAAAACTTAAGTCCTAAAACCTTTATTGAATATGACTAAGAAAAAACTAGTGACTTAAGACAAAACTTAAGTTTTTTAAAAGAACTTGTCATTTCCCATAGACTTAAGTTTTTTTAAGGACTTAAGACTTTTTTAGAATACCGCCCATGGTCTGTGCAACATCTGTCAACATCAGTCACTTTTGTCATACCCGACAGGGGCGGATACAGCTTTTTGAGGAATAGGTGTGTGTGTGTGTGTGTGTGTGTGCGTGCGTGCGTGTGTGTGCGCGTGCGCACTCTTGAGAAAAAAGGGGTCTTCAGCAACCCATGCTTGTAGTTAAAGGGAACTTACCATATCGGATGGTCAGGTTCGCTGACACATGTTATCGTATCCCAACTGACCGATGCTCATGATGTTCATCACTGGATTGCCTGGTCCAGATTTGATTATTTACAGACTTCCGCCATGTAGCTGGAATATTGCTTTGTGCGGCGTTAAACAACAACCAACCGACCTTAATTCCAGCAGTACTTAACATTACTGAACACTCGAAAATTAGATTATAACCTGTTTTAAACAATAATAATGATGTAATTATTACAGGCTGTCCACCTTACAATCATGTCCAAATGTATATTTCTTCAAGCGATTTCCAGAATCGCAAGTATTTTCTTCCCGAATTCGCAATTAAATAAAATTTAATTTCAGCTGTAATGAAATAGATACACAAAATGACTTTAAAATATATCTGAAACTGAAGAATTCAAGGAGAATCCTATCAATATTAACTGTAGGTGGAGACTACGATCTGTCTGAACTTGCATGTAACCTTGTTGCTATACACCTGGTTGAACGTGAAATAAATTTCTGAAACAAACAAACAAACAAAACCAAACAAACAAACACAAACATACACACGAAAGTGCAAATGATGAATTTCACACATCGAACAAATGAAAAGCTCCAGTCTTCTCGCATGATTACGACAAAATAAGTTTAGTTAGAGTTAACAAATTTATTGATACATGAGTCAAAGGTACAAATATATATGCAAAGTATCAATAGCGGAGAAAATACACAAAAGATCACTTCCATAGTGAAAAGCAAGAAACAAAATCTAGATAATTAATCCAGATACTTACACAGGAATGTCTTTCTTGTGTGTAGTAAGTCAAATTGATACGTCAATATTAAATAACAATGAGTCAAGTTGGTTCTATTCTGCAAACATGAATTCAAATCTACACAAATGTTGGTGGAAATACATACATATGGTGTAAGGCTGTTAGGAATTATACTCACTTTTTTTGTTATATTTTGAAATAAAAGGTTGGGTAACAATTTAAAAAGTTGTTTTGATTTGGTCACCTTCATGTAGGTTTGTATAAACACATAACATGGCCTTTTAAATGCAGTAGGCTGAAAAACTGGTAATGCGATTTTAAACTGAAATTCACTCAAATTTGTTTGCATAAATACAAACAAATCGTTTGAACTTCTCAGAGTCCTTTTTCCACCTGTGTCAAATACTTTCTGTGACTATAGGAATATCATTCCTTGACTGACGGATTAAGATCAATTTGCGAGAGACGGATTCTGTTGTGCATTTGCTGAGCCTAGCATCTCTTTGCTATGAATTTTGGACATGTCTGTGGAGTCTGATGCCATGTGTCTGCTGATGCCATATTTTGGTAAATTGCTACTCTAGTTAACATTGTGGCCTTATATGTGACCTGACACATCACTGATACCTCGTTCTTTGTTCAAACAGTATTGTAATGATGCCAACATATCCAGGTTATATTCTTTGAGACATTGTCAGTGGGAACAACTACAAATTTTGAGCTAAGAGTCAAATTCAAAACGGAAATGTTCCGTTTATTCAGTATGCAGGGAGAGCTCTGAACAGAATGCAGAGATGTTATGACGCACAGTAAACTATGCTTATGACGAACACGCTTAAAACGAACTGATGTGTTTTTTGGGATTCCGGCACTTTTTACATATTTTAGCAGAAATGCATATAACGATTCACGAAATACGGTTATAATGAACTATGGTTATAACGAGGTAAAATAAACGGCCCCTTCGTGTTTGTTATAACCGTAGTTTACTCTTATATGGAAAGAGTGAGTGAGTGAAAGTCTAATGTCGAACAGTCAAAGCCATATAGTGAAGATAACAGTTATGCTGATGAACATCTGACAGAGACGTCTTAGACAATTTGCTATCCTATAAACGAAGTATTTCAAATAATACAATATTCTCATCAACACATCGATCAATATCACATTCAATATTTACAAAATACGAGCAGTAGAACACTAGCAATCAAAACCTTACCATAGATCATAGGAACTTAAAGTACTTCAGCTTCCAGCATAAATCAAGGACTTTGGCCATAACTTTAGTAACTTTAGTTGTAGCCAATACTAGCCATAAATACAAAATTTATGATATACCCTTCATTGTCATCATGTAAAATAAACAAAGAAACAAACAAGCGGTAATATATTAATAAGAAGAATAATAATATAGAATCACCAAAAGGCATAAACTGTACATACGTTTGAATGGACCTTCCGGGGTATTTACAAAGTTTATGGATGTAATGTTTGTCACCATAGTCAAAAGAAATAGACTCAGATGGTGCAGGTGGAATGTTGCCGAATAAACGACACAGGTTATCGTCCTTTCATTCCGATACTAGTAGAGTAGCGAATCACATATGCAAATGGAAATCCAGACCATATTATTGATGAACTGGGATTGCTGATTTTGAGGGTGTGGGTTCGAATCCCAAATCTGTACTTTACTGAGAAAGTGTAATCCCAAATATAACATATGTATCATTTTGTGAATGTTTACCGAAAAGCGAAGATACAGAGACTGACTGATGCAAGACTAACACTTATGCCACTTGATGATCTACCAACGGAGGAATACCCCCCAGCGGCCTAATCTAAATCTTCATTAAACAGTATTTGTGAAACATTACAATATTAGTGTAGGATAAAAGTGAGAAGAACCAAGCAGCTTACAAACTTTCTCCGAGGTCAGGGTTGGACGTAGTGCCTACGGAAGGGATTGGTATTAAATACTTCTAGTCAGGTTTTGGGTCGAAAACTCTGTTAATAAAATTTAATTCATCCAATGTTAATATTTAACAGTACCATAAAGGTTAATTTTTTTATACCACCTGTCTCAGTTGGAAAAATACCAAAACTCCTAGAATAATCAAATAATGAACACATTCTCGGGTGACATTTCTACTTAAAAACAGTAACGTAGCAAATAGCAAAAAATAAGCAATTGGTATGATTTGTAACACACATTGACTATTGTAACTTTAAATCTCTGTAGTTACACTGAAACACAAAATATTGATTTATCAACTTTCGTAGTAGCACAGATATGTATTCTCTTCAGGAGTCATCATAACATGTTATATACATGCTTGAGCAGTGCCAGTTATATATCAGTCATACAACTGTTCAGACACCATGTTCACAACGTTCAGTCTTCAGTCCGGGGCAACTATCATCATGATGAAGAGGACCTTAGAAGATTCACAATGGCTTTGTTGAGGCATCTTTCTGCAATAGAGACATACTTCTCTAATCCCCGTTGACCCTGGCCGAATTGTTTCAAGGAAAGGAGGTGTTTCACTATAGACATGTTATCTCCGTAACATGCCAACATCAAGCAGTCACTGTTGCCTGTATCAGTCAGTGACAGATCAGCTCCCTCCGACACAAGAAGATTGTATACATCATAGTGTCCCTTTGAAGCTGCCATCATAACTGCTGACTGACCATCAGCATCCCCTTGCCTGTTGATGTCAAATGTTTCCAATGAAAGGAGATGTTTCACTATAGACATGTTACCTCTCCCACATGCCAACATCAAGCAGTCACTGTTGTATTTATCAGTCAGTGACAGATCAGCTCCCTCCGACACAAGAAGATTGTATACATCATAGTGTCCTTTTGAAGCTGCCATCATAACTGCTGACTGACCATCAGCATCCCCTTGCCTGTTGATGTCAAATGTTTCCAAGGAAAGGAGGTGTTTCACTATAGACATGTTACCTCCCCCACATGCCAATATCAAGCAGTCACTGTTGTATTTATCAGTCAGTGACAGATCAGCTCCCTCCGACACAAGAAGATTGTATACATCATAGTGTCCTTTTGAAGCTGCCATCATAACTGCTGACTGACCATCAGCATCCCCTTGCCTGTTGATGTCAAATGTTTCCAAGGAAAGGAGATGTTTCACTATAGACATGTTACCTCCCCCACATGCCAACATCAAGCAGTCACTGTTGTCTGTATCAGTCAGTGACAGATCAGCTCCCTCCGACACAAGAAGATTGTATACATCATAGTATCCTCTTGCAGCTGCCATCATAACTGCTGACTGACCATCAGTTCCCCCTTGACTGTTGATGTCAAATGTTTCCAATGAAAGGAGATGCTTCACTATAGATATTTTACCTCCCTCACATGCCAACATCAAGCAATCACTGTTGTATTTATCAGTCAGTGACAGATCAGCTCCCTCCGACACAAGAAGATTGTATACATAATAGTATCCTGTTGCAGCTGCCATCATAACTGCTGACTTACCATCAGCCCCCCTTTGCCTGTTGATGTCAAATGTTTCCAAGGAAAGGAGATGTTTCACTATAGACATGTCACCTCCCCACATGCCAACATCAAGCAGTCACTGTTGTCTGTATCAGTCAGTGACAGATCAGCTCCTCCGACACAAGAAGATTGTATACAGCATAGTGTCCTCTTGAGGCTGCCACCATAACTGCTGATTGATACCATATCCCCCATTGCCTGTTGATGTCAAATGTTTTCAAGGAAAGGAGATGTTTCACTATAGACATGTTACCTCCCTCACATGCCAACATAAAGCAGTCACTGTTGTATGTATCAGTCATTGACAGATCAGCTCCCTTCGACACAAGAAGATTGTATACATCATAGTGTCCTCTTGAAGCTGCCATCATAACTGCTGACTGACCATCAGCTCCCCCTTGCCTGTTGATGACAAATGTTTCCAATGAAAGGAGATGTTCCACTATAGACATGCTACTTGCCTCATATGCCAACATCAAGCAGTCTCTGTTGTATTTATCAGTCAGTGACAGATCAGCTCCCTCCGACACAAGAAGATTGTATACATCATCGTGTCCTCTTGAGGCTGCCATCATAACTGCTGACTGACCATCAGCTCCCCTTTGCCTGTTGATGTCAAATGTTTCCAAGGAAAGGAGGTGTTTCACTATAGACATGTTACCTCCCCAACTTGCCGACATCAAGCAGTCACTGTTGTATGTATCAGTCAGTGACAGATCAGCTCCCTTCGACACAAGAAGATTGTATACATCATAGTGTCCTCTTGAAGCTGCCATCATAACTGCTGACTGACCATCAGCTCCCCTTTGCCTGTTGATGTCAAATGTTTCCAAGGAAAGGAGATGTTTCACTATAGACCTTTTACCTCCCCTACTTGCCAACATCAAGCAGTCACTGTTGTATTTATCAGTCAGTGACAGATCAGCTCCCTCCGACACAAGAAGTTTGTATACATGATACAGTCCTCTTGAAGCTGCCATCATAACTGCTGACTGACCATCAGCTCCCCTTTGCCTGTTGATGTCAAATGTTTCCAAGGAAAGGAGATGTTTCACTATAGACATGTTACCTCCCCAACTTGCCGACATCAAGCAGTCACTGTTGTATGTATCAGTCAGTGACAGATCAGCTCCCTTCGACACAAGAAGATTGTATACATCATAGTGTCCTCTTGAAGCTGCCATCATAACTGCTGACTGACCATCAGCTCCCCTTTGCCTGTTGATGTCAAATGTTTCCAAGGAAAGGAGATGTTTCACTATAGACATGTTACCTCCCCCACATGCCATCATCAAGCAGTCACTGTTGTATTTATCAGTCAGTGACAGATCAGCTCCCTCCGACACAAGAAGATTGTATACATCATACAGTCCTCTTGAAGCTGCCATCATAACTGCTGACTGACCATCAGCTCCCCTTTGCCTGTTGATGTCAAATGTTTCCAAGGAAAGGAGATGTTTCACTATAGACATGTTACCTCCCCCACATGCCGACATCAAGCAGTCACTGTTGTATGTATCAGTCAGTGACAGATCAGCTCCCTCCGACACAAGAAGATTGTATACATCACAGTATCCTCTTGCAGCTGCCATCATAACTGCTGACTTACCATCAGCCCCCCTTTGCCTGTTGATGTCAAATGTTTCCAAGGAAAGGAGATGTTTCACTATAGACATTTTACCTCCCCTACTTGCCAACAACAAGCAGTCACTGTTGTATTTATCAGTCAGTGACAGATCAGCTCCCTCCGACACAAGAAGATTGTATACATCATAGAGTCCACTTGAAGCTGCCATCATAACTGCTGACTGACCATCAGCTCCCCTTTGCCTGTTGATGTCAAATGTTTCCAAGGAAAGGAGATGTTTCACTATAGACATGTCACTTCCCCTACATGCCAACATCAAGCAGTCACTGTTGTCTGTAGCAGTCAGTGACAGATCAGCTCCCTCCGACACAAGAAGATTGTATACAGCATAGTGTCCTCTTGAAGCTGCCACCATAACTGCTGATTGATAGCTAATCCCCCATTGCCTGTTGATGCCAAATGTTTTCAAGGAAAGGAGATGTTTCACTATAGACATGTTACCTCCCTCACATGCCAACATAAAGCAGTCACTGTTGTTTGTGTCAGTCATTGACAGATCAGCTCCCTTCGACACAAGAAGATTGTATACATCATAGTGTCCTCTTGAAGCTGCCATCATAACTGCTGACTGACCATTAGTTGCCCCTTGCCTGTTGATGTCAAGTGTTTCCAAGGAAAGGAGATGTTTCACTATAGACATGCTACTTCGCTCATATGCCAACATCAAGCAGTCTCTGTTGTATTTATCAGTCAGTGACAGATCAGCTCCCTCCGACACAAGGAGATTGTATATATCATAGTATCCTGTTGCAGCTGCCATCATAACAGCTGATTCGCAGAACATACTCTCTTGCCTGTTGATGTCAAATGTTTCCAAAGAAAGGAGATGTTTCACTATGGACATTTTACCTCCCTTACATGCCAACATAAAGCAGTCACTGTTGTTTGTATCAGTCAGTGACAGATCAGCTCCCTCCGACACAAGAAGATTGTATACATCATAGTGTCCTCTTGAAGCTGCCATCATAACTGCTGACTGACCATCAGCTCCCCTTTGCCTGTTGATGTCAAATGTTTCCAATGAAAGGAGGTGTTTCACTATAGACATGTTACCTCCCTCACATGCCAATATCAAGCAGTCACTGTTGCATTTATCAGTCATTGACAGATCAGTTCCCTCCGACACAAGAAGATTGTATACATCATAGTGTCCTCTTGAAGCTGCTATCATAACTCCTGACTGACCATCAGCTCCCCTTTGCCTGTTGATGTCAAATGTTTCCAGTGAAAGGAGATGTTTCACTATAGACATGTTACCTCCCCAACATGCCAACATCAAGCAGTCACTGTTGTCTGTATCAGTCAGTGACAGATCAGCTCCCTCCGACACAAGGAGATTGTATATATCATAGTATCCTCTTGCAGCTGCCATCATAACTGCTGACTGACCATCAGCTCCCCTTTGCCTGTTGATGTCAAATGTTTCCAAGGAAAGGACATGTTTCACTATAGACATGTCACCTGCCCCACATGCCAACATCAAGCAGTCACTGTTGTTTGTATCAGTCAGTGACAGATCAGCTCCCTCCGAAACAAGAAGATTGTATACATCATAGTATCCTCTTGCAGCTGCCATCATAACTGCTGACTTACCATAATTTCCCCCTTGCCTGTTGATGTCAAATGTTTCCAAGGAAAGGAGGTGTTTCACTATAGACATTTTACCTTCCTGACATGCCAACATAAAGCAGTCACTGTTGGATATATCAGTCAGTGACAGATCAGCTCCCTCCGACACAAGAAGATTGTATACATCATCGTGTCCTCTTGAAGCTGCCACCATAACTGCTGATTGATAAAACATCCCCCATTGCCTGTTGATATCAAATGTTTCCAAAGAAAGGAGATGTTTCACTATAGACATGTTACCTCCCATACATGCCATCATCAAGCAGTCATCGTTGTCTGAATCAGTCAGTGACAGATCAGCTCCCTTCGACACAAGAAGATTGTATACATCATAGTGTCCTCTTGAAGCTGCCATCATAACTGCTGACCGACAATAAGCTCCCCCTTGCTTGTTGATGTCAAATGTTTCCAAGGAAAGGAGGTGTTTCTCTATAGACATGTTACCTCCCTTACATGCCAACATAAAGCAGTCACTGTTGTCTGAATCAGTCAGTGACAGATCAGCTCCCTCCGACACAAGAAGATTGTATACATCATAGAGTCCTCTTGAAGCTGCCAACATCACTGCTGTTTTATCCTTCCTTCCTCCTCGCATGTCTAGCTTTAAGATTTCACACGTCAGCAAATATTTTACAACTGATACATGACCTTTGCTGCAACCTATGTGAAAAGAGTTTATCTTGGCATACTCAGTCGTGTTAGTTAAATCTGCTTTGTGCGAAACAAGAAGTTTGAGGATTTCCACCTGCCCTGATTCAGCACATAAAATAGCGGGAGTAACTCCATCTTCGTCACCAACATTGATCAGATGTTGAGACTGTTTAATGAGAACGTTTACTATATCTTTGCTTCCTGATTTACATGAAAAATGAAGACAATTGCAATGTCGATTGTCTGTCGCTGAAACATCAGCTCCCTCTTTCAGTAGGAAGTTGAACACATCCAACTGTCCTGCCTCAGCAGCAACCATCAGCAGTGTTTTGTGGTCTTTTGTCCTCCTGTCAACATCAAAACTGTCAAGCTGTTTGAGTGCAGCAGCAGTACGTTGAAGATACAGTAGATTGCCACTCTGTATACAGCCTATGATACTATCGTAGAAGTCAGTGACAATAGAATTTGAAAGGTACGTCTCTCTACACATCAGTGACACCGAGTGTTCAAACAGTGAATGGTTAGTTGAAACTGAGACCCAATACAGAAAGCATTCACCGGATTTCGTATCTTTTCTGTGAACAATCTCGGGCAGGTCTGGCATTATTTGTGTCAAGAAGGAGGAGGCTATTTGGACGTTGCTGAATATAGAGTGGCCAACTGTCCATCTGAAACACCCTTCTCGGACACCTTGCACCAGTCTGGAGATCACTAAAGGATGTAGACTGGAAGTGATGTAGATCATGTTTGTGACATCATCAGTGTGGGTTGACTGAAAGCTGGCATCCCTGTTAAGTCTGACTCTTTCATATAGCAACTGCAGAGAACAATGTTCCAGTAACAACTCTTCATTGAGATGGCCCAAAGCACATGCTGCAGCGTCGTGGATGGATGGATGAGAGAAGGAGGCAACATGATTCTCCACTGTACAGTAGGTGCCGATAAAGTTGCGGATCTCCTTACCGATGTCTGTACGATTGCAAGACGCTATCTCCTCCTTTACAACCTGAAACAATGCTGCACATTTTGTCCCCGACTTGAAGGAGACAAGGTCCAACTTCCCCCCACACAGGACGAGGAGAACGAGAGCTGCTGATCTGCTGCTACCTTCACGGATAATGGTGTCAAGGTCACCTCTAAGATAGGACACAGGGTTCTGAAAGAAGTAAGTGATTTTGTGTATCTGGAAGGCTGGGTTGGTACAGTAAAGTTGACAGATGAGTGGAAACCCAAACACGTTCTCATGTAACTGTGTAATTGTGTTCTTGTCCTGACTGGAGATATCAAACATGTGATTTCTTTTCCAGAAGGAATTTATTATAGATTCCTTTTCCTTAGTAGTCAGAGTAGTTGTGGTCATATCAATAACACTCACAGGGTTGAAGAGGTTAATTTTAAACTGGTGAAGTCTGTTACATCCTTCATTCCAGTTGTATGTTCTAGATGTGAAGATGAAGCGGAGTTTGTAGAGGCTTTTGAATCATCATCACCTAAAGTCTCATTCTTCTTGTCTGCATTCAATTTTTTCAGCTCTCTCTTCCTCTTGTCCTGTTGCTCCTTCTGGACTGAGATGTTTACTATATCATCAGCCAGGGCGGTCAACACTTTCTTGATTTTCTGCAGATAGGATGGAAATGCTACAGAACCAAACATATCATCAAACACAATCAGCATGTCACACTGTCGTTGAATTATTGTATCTACTTGAAACTCTTCAAGATTTTCAACAAACACAACTTCATATTTCTTTTGCAGATATTTCTCACATATCTTGAGAGCAATGCTTGTTTTCCCATCGCCAGGAGCTCCACAAACTGCCACATGGTTGTGTTTTTTTCAGGAGTTCTTCTGCTGTGTGGAGTGTGTGAATTCCCTCAAACACTTCATTCAGCTGCTTGATCCTGATGCTAAGAGATGCTGAAAACAAGAACACCAGAAACTAGAGGACGTCTTCCCAGAAATTGTAACACCAGATGGATTTGGTGTTTAAGTAAAATAGATGCATAATTATACATACAATCTACAATACATTTTCACATAAGGCTAGGGACTAAACAAAAAGCAATATATTTTAATTTTTTAAATATTTCTTCTCCAATAAAACTAGTAACAACATCAATGTACAAAGTATGCTAACTTACAGTTAGGTTCATTCCTAATCGGGTCCTACTGAAGACAGAAGATGCTGCACAGTTATGGGAGACATGTTTAGGCTGTGAGTGACCCTTCACTATTAGTTACCTTGTGATACACAGCCACGATGTCCGGGATTCCCCAATGAAGTGTGAGATGAGTTGGACAGATCATACTGGGATACAGAACAACCTGGAACAAGAAACAAAATTTGAATGCGTTGAGCAGGTGAGAGTGGAATACTGAACAATCTGGAACAAGACAACACCGTTGAAGGACTTTGACAGGTCACACTGCGGTACAGAACAATCTGAAACATGAAAACAACGTTGAGTGACGTGGACAGGAATTGCTGAGATACTGAACAACCTGGAACAAGCAAACTGCTGACTATGTTCTTAAAGTGTGCTTTCAGTTTTGGAAAATTGATCATGGTAAATTGTGATCAATCAGAGCTATCAGACGGAATGACAACGAACAATAACACAGGACCTAAGCCCAAACAGACATTAAACATTTTAATAACAGTATGTGTGAAGATGATCAATATTTTTTAACATATGAAACCAGAATGTTCTTTAATCGCTATCCTTTAACTAACTTACATCACATTTCATTCTAGACTTTGATTAAGTCCTGTAGGATGTGTAAATATGCTTGACCACATATCAGAGATATACTATATTGAGAGAAATCTAGAGTAGAACCAGTCCTATTTTGTATTTAACTTGGCAGACACTCTATCCAAGTACAGTGGCAGCCATCATGATGGGGAAAGTATGCTCCAAAAACAAGGAGACAGTGATGGTAGGGGAAGATTTACCGATGTAGTTGTGTGTTATTGGAGAACTGGATTGAATTCCCTGTCGCTGGTTCTCCTCCATTACCGCCGGAGGGTCTGTTCGTTGTAAGGCCATAACACCTTCATGAATTGGGTTGAATTGCATCCCCTCCTGTTGGCTCCCTTCTATTACCACCGGAGTGTCTGTTGATGGTACGGCGATAACACCTTCTTGTGTTGAGGAAGGGTTGAATTGCATACCCTGCCGTTGACTCCATTTTCTTACCACCGGAGTGTCTGTTGATGGTAAGGCCAAAGCATCATCTTGTGTTGAGGAAGGGTTGGGTTGTCTCCCCTGCTGTTGACTCCCTTCTATTACAGCACCATCTTGTGTTGGCGACAGTGTGGAGTGAATGTCCTGGTGTTGGTTCCCTTCAATAACAGACTGTGTGCCTGCTGTTGATCCTGCCACCGCGCCATCAAGAGTTGATGTCGATGGGGACTGTATGCACTCTGTCGCATCTGGAAAGTTTGTCAGTGGTCCAGTTTCCATTCTTCATGAGACCATTCTGTAAATGAAGTCAATAGTTTATCATATGTCTATGTATTTCTCAATAAATATTGTCATTAAAAGTTAAAATTACAACCAGAAATAATCGGACATGACAAGGTTCATCTTTTTCAGGCTCACAAATTCAGATACGCCAAATAAGTTTACGTTTGAGGGTAATAATGAACATGGTCAAATTTAAAACTCAAAATCATGCTAGTGGTTAGAGCGTCCGCCCGGAGAGCGGAAGGTCGCGGGTTCGATCCCCGACCGCGTCATACAAAAAAGACGTTAAAATATGGTACTTGTTGGTCCCTGTCTGGCGCTCGGCATTAATGGGTACAACAAGGACTGGTCGGCTCGGAGTCAGTATAATGTGTCTGAGTGGGGTATTCATGCTTCACTGTGGCATGGGCTAGCACTATAAAACTAGCGGAAGTCTGGGCTTGTACAAGCAGCCGCAGATACACATACACAGGCATGCACGTCGTCATATGAGCGAAATATTCTCAAGCATGACGTTAAACCCAATTTCACCTCACCCCTCCTCAAAATCATGCAAGATGAAAATCGAAATGATTAAATAAACATATATGGTAATGTCCAGGAGTATGCAGGAGAAAATTCTGACCCTATTTTTTTCATTTTCATCCACCAAATTGACAATTAATACGTATGAGTAGATTTTGCAAAGGCGGCCAAAGAGCTAGCAAGTTTGAGATCGCTTGGGCCACTAAGTTTTCAGCATGACCAACACCAGGCTTGGACATATGCAAACCGCCACATAGCTTCATAGATCTTAACATCAACGCCAGGAAATTACCAGTTATGAAGATCTGCTGAAACAAAACAACCATCTTACAAAGTATACCGATTGATAGGCCACTTTGCAAAAACTTGGGAAAGACACTCGACATAGAATTGGCTGCCTTAGGTCACGTGTCTGATTTTGACCAATCACGACCTTTATAGCAGACTGTAGCGAAAAAGCGTCATTAGAAACCAATCTTTATCCAATAAAATCGCTTCTTACAACTGTGAAAATACTCTCGGCAAGGGTACAGTGATATTGTTGATGTTCAAAGCTTTCGAACGATGCCCGACATGAAACGATTTGCCGCGCATGTTATTCATACGAAGCTTCGAAAACGGAGGTATTTTCAGTTGTTATGTCATTTTACCGAGCGGAAAGCCACAGATATCGGGAAATAGGCGACCATACATATTGTTTAAGTAATCTTTTTATAATAATTTTCTGATTACGTAAAAATGAAAATATAAAAGAAAAAGGCACGGTCATTTTATGACATGTCACAAATGGAAAAAATCGCCATAGTTTTTGCTTCTTTCGTGGTTTATCTGGACGTTATAAATGTAAGCTTGCATTTTCATTCAAGTATAAATTTATTTAAGTTGTAGTTGTATTATTTGAATAATATTATAAAAATAAACTTCATATTTATCAACAGTAGGATTAGATCTTTTAAATGGTGTATGGGATGTAGTAGCAATAACGTTTTACAAGCTTATAATTTCCTTCATAAACATAGGCTGCATCTATGACCTCAGAGTCTCTGGGAACTCGGTGTCATGGCAGTAAATGCCTCTGGTTGACTGGTGTTGAAAGAGCTAAACAATAATATTGAGATAACAGTTGACAGCAACAGTTCAGTCCAAGGCACGGAGACAGAGCATAAAACAACATTAAACATGAACAACTTGCAGAGATACTGTCATTATGTACGCCCGCTCCACCCGTCCATACAACCAGGAAGTAACCAGTATTCTACGTCCGTCCTCGTACAAGAAGGGGGAGAACTCGTGCAGTAACAGTCCATTATATTTCCACATCACCACAGTCGTGGACAGGTTAAAATCGGGGCTCAATTTACACTCTTGTGTTCCAAGTTATATGTTTCATTTTCTAGTTATCGTTACGTTACCATATGTTGGGACACGCTAACATAATCTTTGCATGTTAATGTTGGATACCTTTATTCTAACAATCGTAGTCTAAGATCTATCCATGGGATACAAAAGTCATCTTTACAATACAGTGCATTGAGAAAGGTAAAAAATCGATGAATGTCACTCGACTGATGCAGCTGAGAATAATTACAATAGAATTTGTTTTCAAGACTTATTTTCATCTTCATAATTGTCGCTGTAGTATATCAAAGAGGTTTCATTCCTTTATATATATGCGAATGTTATAACTATGAGAACTACTCATACAACTACGGTGTTATGGTTCTAGTTTTGCTGTTCATTAATGTCAACTTTGCTCGTTAACTCTCACGTTTTTTGGCTGCAAATGTTGACTTTAGAAAATATGACATCTTCAAGATGCTTGTTTTTAAATGCTTTATAAATGATTTGATTCCAGAGGTTTACTGTACATCTCCTTTCCGTGGAGGGCTGATATGAGAGCGTGTGGCTTTGAACTCAAGTGTTTGGTCACCAGTAACAGTTAAGTCATGACATGTTCGTAACACTAGAAACTAAACAATAACATTAAGACAGCAGTCTACAGAAACAGTCCTGTCCCAAGTGTGGGAGAATATTTAACAGCATGCGAAAATGAACAACTTACAGAAAAAATCTCACTGTGTGCAGGCCGTCCATCCGTCCAGAGTTTTAAAGATACGAAGAATAAGGAATAGGAAGGCATAAATTCCATTATTATTGGCTAGGATTAATGTGTACCGATAGTTGCCTTGATTTGCCAAACTATCAAAACAGATACACAATTGTCAGTAAGGGGAGTCCTGTAAATTCGACCTTTCGTCAGTACATTTCTGGTACTGAATAATGTAACAGACATGTGTTCTGTCTTACCTCCCTTCCAAAGTCAGTAATAGGTAGTGCACTATTGATGATATCCAAGTGCCCATAAGCCCGACAGCTTTCGCTTTAACAGGAATTGCCCGGAAAACTATTTATAGCTTATGACTCACTTTGTCGCTGGGCGTTCAGGCCCCGATTTCTCGAAAAAACTTAAGTTTTTACTCAAATTTCAAACTGAGTTTGACAATTTGAAACAGCTGATTTCTTAACTCAACTGCATTTTTTAAGATAAAAAGGCCCAAACAACTTAAGTAGCCTATCTACCCAACTCAAATTGTCAACTATGTTTGAGTGTAATATCGATTTCAGTTCATTGTGGAAAATGCATTTTCCTGCTTTTTCTCAAATTTGAGTAAAAACTCAGACTTAAGTTTGTTTCGAGAAATCGGGGCCAGGTGATTACAAGGCATGACGACCTGAGCTGGGATACATGAATTGCAATTGTCAATAGAAATAAGCCACTCACGGCGAGAGATTCAAATCTTGAATAAACCTATACAGACTTGTCTATATTTAATAACTAGATGTTTAAGATAAGACGAATGAAAAATATGAAGATGATAATTCCACCATTTTTGTTTGGGGTTAATGTTTTCCCTAGTTGCCTTGATTTATCAAACTATCAAAACAGATATACAGTCGTTATTTACTAACTATTGACTAAATTTCTGTTACTGATTAATCTGTAAAATAATGTTATAAATCGAAAGTACATATACAGTGTATGAAAGACACATTCAATGATCCCTCAAAGTCATTACCGGATTAACAACCTGAGCCAATTCATTCCACTTGTCAGAAGCCATGCAATAAACAGATGCTTAACTGAACATTTGTAAATATCATAGATATATCTTGAGGTTGCCCCTGAACATATCTTTAACATTATTTTGACACTTTAAAAAAAACCCTCCAAACTCACAAACTTGCATTAAAACATTGTTTATGAACGTTTATGAACAGGAAATAAGAGGAAAATAAAATATCGGAATAATGGAACATGAAACACCATTCCGAACTATGAACACGCAAAACACCGAATACCCCACAGAAACAATAAATGCTCACAGACCTGGTTTATGAAAACAAACGTAGTAAATCTAGATGAGTTAGATAGCTATAATTGATACTAATATTGATGTTGACTAATATTGACAAATGTCTTCTGTACTTAGACTTATTACATAAAAATATTATTGTTAATACCTAATAAAGGAAAACGATAAAATCTGCAATTCCTAAATGTCAAAGAAATTTGAAGAAATTAATGTACACTGAATAGATATATATTAATCTCTTTAACGTTTTTACAAACATTTAGATGTATACATTTGGAAATAAAACACTAAAAGCTCGGAATAATTACGACCACAGAATATGTTTTCAACAAATTCATTTCATCGTCATAATTGTGTAGTATATGAAAGAGGTCTCATTCGTTTATGAAATACAGCAATGAGTGATTGTTAAAACTATTAGAATCATTCAGGAATAGAGTTATCGTTCAAGTCTGAAGTAGTTCTGCTGTTCATTAGCCAACATTAAATCCTTCAGCTTGGCTTGTAATAACACGAATTGGTCACGAATGAAATGCAGCTCGTCAACTCTACACTGTGACGTCAGGTCACATAATAGCAACTCTAGTCTAGTTTCCGGAACACGAGTACTTTTTTTAGAAGACTATTGGCATTATAAAAAACAGCATCTTCAAGATGCTTGTTTTTATATGCTTTATAAATGCTTTGGTTTGAGTTTTACTGTACATCTCCTTTACGTGGAGCGTTGATATCAGAGGGTGTGCAGTAGCTTTGAAGACAAGTGTTTGGTCTCCGGTAACAGTTAAATCATGACATGTTCGTAACACTGGAAACTAAACAATAACATTAAGACAGCAGTCAACAGAAACAGTCCTATCCCAAGCATGGAGACAGTGGGAGAGTATGTAACATTGAATAAGAACAACTTACAGTGAAACTCTGATAGTGTGCGGGCGGTCCACCAGTCCATACAACCAGGAAGTTATCCGGGTTCTACTTTCGTTATCGTGTATAAAGGGGGACAACTCGTACAGCAACAGTCTATTATATATCGACATCACCTTATGTTGTGGACAGGTTAAAATCATGGTTCTCGTCAACACTCTTCTTTAATACTTTGTTTCAGTTTGTATTCCATATTTGGTTACCGACTTCAGGCACAAACTATCCTAATCTATGTATGGCATTTTCATGGATCCGAGGGTCAGGTCAATTCATTGGATTCCTATGGCATGCTTGCCGCATGGTTTGACTGTTAATCACATTAGGCACTGTATGGGCACACCTATCGGCTTACAGTTTGTAAAACATGACAGCCGATTGCGAAAACCTTTAATGTTTTTCATAGAAGACAGGTGTACTATTTGACATCGAACATGTAATACACGCGTTTACTGTATAACCAAGATATATCACAGTATTTAATTTATGATATACCTGTTTTAGACACAGTAGTCCTTGTCATACTCAACGTCGTCAGTAGCCTGTTGGTGGAGAACGTTCAGCAACCTAAAACCATACCCACAATTCTTACTGATAGGTTCATTGTTAATGTCACTTTTCAGATCATTGTTCTTTTCATTGCTCCGTTCATCGTTCAAATCATTGTTCATGTCAATGTTCAGTTCATTAAAGATGTCACTCTTTTCATTTCCCTGTTCATGCCTCCTTTGCAGCCACGCCCATGGTTGAACGTGAAATAAGTAACTGAAAGAGATACGGCTGACAGACTGAAATATCCCCAATGACCTGAATTGTCATCCTCGATAATCTCCAGGGTATACGCTACGATAGCTCTCCACTATACCCTGGATGCATCTACGGCTCGGCCTGATGATTTTTTACCTCCCTTGGCTGGCTTTACATCCAATCAGGTGTCTACGCTTAGGAAGTTGGAGCGTACTCAATCAAGCAACTCACTTTCGCTTTTAAATGATCTAATCAATCAAACTTGTCAAAACAATAATATATTGCTGCAGATACTCCGGAAAGAAGCAGTTCTTGCAATATATATATTTAAGGTTTCAGACCTGCGAGTTTGTTCATGTTTTCCCCAAAACTGAGTCGCACTGCGAATAAACCTTGGCATGGCTGCCACCAGCTATTTTTTGTTGACACTGGCAAGCTCAGGCTGTAACGGCGGCTTATCCTCATTGGCTAGAGGAGAAATGCGTAGCCAGCAAAGGAGGTAATAAATCATCGGACTTAGGTAGATTCATCCAGGGTATAGTGGAGAGTTACCGTAATGTATACCGGGAGATTATGGAGGATGGTGAATTGTAAGCACAGTGTTTAACTTTCAAGTTGATCGGTTGTGTGTGTATCCATCCATTAACACACACAAACATACACACACGCACGCAGGCGCATCCATCCATCCATCCATCCATCCATCCATCCATCCATCCATCCATCCATTAACACACACAAACATACACAGACAGACAGACATACACACACACACACACACACACACACACACACACATATACACATATTACATACACAGTTTTAGTCCAAGAGGTCCACCCGGCGAAGCACATTGATGAGCGATTGACAGCAGTACAAGTATTGAGTCCCATTGGGTACTTTTTGATAGCCCCTCGTACATACATTCGATAACGATGAATGTTCTCGACTTTAAATTACTAAATGGCTGTTGTCTGAAACACTGAAAATTAAATAAGAAGCCGCTTTTACAAAATTAATGCTTTACTTTCAGACGACGACCCGACAAAGAAGATTAATCAAGAAGGGCAGGATGAGACACACTACGCCAAAATGCGGCAGCGTACATTCCGTTTCGAACTCCACTCCCAGGTCGTTACATCCTGGTTCCTTCATTGCAGGCGATCGTGAAGGACACAGAGACGTCCTAGCACGGCGTGTTCGCCTTATCTAATGCCCTACTGGTAAACTTCCATTCAACGGGTAAAACAACCAGTATGATGTCTTAGGTAATACTCCAAAGACAAACACACACCACCCCGTCTTTACCTCCCTTTGTGTGCATCCCTGCAATTTGCCTTTCAGAGATTCTGTAGAATTTATGACGTAATAACTTCACGTATACGTGCATTAATGCCATCATGATTTCACGTTGAAGAAATGCCCTTATGATTTCACGTTGCATAAATGCCATTATGAATTCACGTTGCATAAATGCCATTATGATTCACATTGCATAAATGCCATTATAATTTCACGTTGCATAAATGCCATTATGATTTCACATTGTATAAATGCCATTGCGATTTCACGTTGCATAAATGCCATTATGATTTCACGTTGCATAAATGCAATTATGAATTCACGTTGCATAAATACCATTAGGATTTCACTTTCGATAAATACCATTATGATTTCACGTTGTATAAATGCCATTATGTTTTCACGTTGCATAAATGCCATCATGTTTTCACGTTGCATAAATGCCATCAAGATTTCACATTGCATAAATGCCATTATGATTTCACATTGTATAAATGCCCTTATGATTTCACATTGTATAAATGCCATTACGATTTCACGTTGCATAAATGCCATCATGATTTCACGTTGCATAAATGCCCTTATGATTTCAGGTTGTATAAATACCATCAAGATTTCACATTGCATAAATGCCCTTATGATTTCACGTTGCATAAATGCCATCAAGATTTCACATTGCATAAAGGCCCTTATGATTTCACATTTCATAAATGCCCTTATGATTTCAGGTTGTATAAATGCCATCAAGATTTCACATTGCATAAATGCCCTTATGTGTTCACGTTGTATAAATGCCATTATGATTTCACTATGGATAAATGCCATTATGATTTCACAATGCATAAATGCCATCAAGATTTCACATTGCATAAATGACCTTATGTTTTCACATTGCATAAATGCCATCAAGATTTCACATTGCATAAATGCCTTTATGTTTTCACGTTGCATAAATGCAATCAAGATGTCACATTGCATAAATGTGCCTTATGAGTTCACGTTGTATAAATGCCATAAAGATTTCACGTTGCTTAAATGTCATCAAGGTTTCACATTGCATAAATGCCCTTATGATTTCACGCTGTATAAATGTCCTATATGATTTCATCGTTGCATATATGCCATTATGATTTCACCGTCTTATTGATGCTTATTACAGATTTTTCATAACGAAAATTCTCATTGCTTCACATTAAATTGCTGACCTGATGACGTTATATTATACTGAAGATGGTGTATTGTATATACTACGCAAATGAAGTGACGGCCAAAGGAAACTCCAGAAACTTGTTTTAAAAAATACGAGAAGTAAAATGTTTTGCGAATGTCTCAACGAAATTAACCTTAAAGGACAGTTATTTAACAAACGATATTGGCGTGGCAGAAATAAGCTTTCGATGTCATGAACAATGGAGACACACATCTAAACATGGCTCCTGTTCATTGGCACATTAATAGCGTGTATGAACACCTCCCCGATAAGACACGCAGTAGACCAAGAAGAGTCAGTCTCTCAAGACGTCACGTGGATACGTCAACATTCTTTTGAGGACCTGATCAGTTCTTGTCGGTTGGCTTGGAGATGTTTTTGATGTCGCACATGACTATCCATAACATCCCAGAAGTGTTTCATGAGGAAATTATTTGTGTAGCGCAGGCGAAGGCAAGACCTTGACATTGAGGGCTGCAGGGATGCTCGGGCTGAATGGGATCTGGGGTTGTTATGTTGATAAAATTGAATGAAGAATGTCACCCATGTAACGCTGTAAAATATCGCTGTACTATGACCAGTGATGTTCTCATCTGCCAACAAATTCCTCCCCACACCACAACGCCCCTCCACCATACCTCATGACCTCCCATACTCAACATGCCGCAGTTTGTTGTCTCTTTCGGTGTTGAAACACACAATTTGGGAGTCGTGTTTCATCAGTGAAGGCGACCTTCTGCCAGCCACGTCGTTGCCAGTCTCTGCCGACGCGCTATCTATAGCTGTAATCCGCAGTCTTTCGAGTCCGACGTCTCCTGGCTAATTGTCTGTCGCCTTGGTATATGCCCAAAGGCATTTGTCACTTATGACGCCACGCCAAGGGCATCCACTGACAAGGTGTTCGACAGTCTCTGTAAATTCATTATATAGTCGACATTTCATATTGATATTTTCTTTAAGAATAACATGGGGCGGTGGGGTAGCCTAGTGGTTAGCTCGTCACGCCAAAGACCCGAGTTCGATTCCCCACATGGGCACAATGTGTGAAGCCCATTTCTGGTGTGCACCGCCGTGATATTGCTGGAATATTGCTAAAAGTGGCGTAAAACTAATCTCAGTCAGTCAGTTAAGAATAACATTTTGGCGATTACGAGTTGGAAGTGACTGGTGCTGAGCAGCAAAAAGGAAGCCCTCAGGTTCACATTTAAGATCAGCCGACTTCATCCAGGTGAAGGAGTCGGTGGGATTGTTATTCTGTTCCACACACTCCATGTACACAAGATGCAATGGCTTCTCAGAAAGCTTCTCCACAAAGGACCGACTCTGGGCAGACTTGGTGAAGGACTTCACTTGGTTTACTCCTATCGCTGTACCGTCCAGCAGTACAACACCATCAACACAATCAACCTCAAATTTCAGATTCTGTCCAACAACCTTGGCATGCTTGAAATAGCTGTGGAATTCCTTGCATCACCAGAGGATCATCCGATAAATATGTAGTAAAAGTACACTATGTAAAAAATCTATCATGAAGAGCCTCTGACATTAATCAAACCCCCTACCTGCAGAATTGATTTGGTGTACTATAAATTGCTAAGAGAGGAAAGAGGATGGTGGGCTCTATTATCAGACATGATCCTTCTTCTAGTCGGGCGCTCAAGACTTGGATGTCTTGTTTTGTCCAATCAACTACCCAAAGGAATAGGAAAGACTGCACAGCAAAAGTATTGGTGTCTTTGACATTGCTTCGGAGCATTTCTCCCGAGCTCCAGATTTACTTTCTTAAGCGAGATTTGTACCCGGCCCAAAGTTTTCCCTTGGAATTTGGGCACTCTGGAACTTGTCTCGAACTTGCATCTCCAAGATAGGTGTAGCCCTGATCTTCCACAAGATGCTCTAAAGCAACCTCCCCCGTAACTTTGACCGACAACCATTAAATCACCTTTTTCTTTCCAAGTGTACATTTGTCGAAGTCCAAATGTCATGCCAATATCTTTGTAGAAATGGACTCACCATGGAGAGACCTCTTCTTTCAATTGGCGTCTCCTGCCAGGCTCGTTTCATTGCCGAAAGCGAGATGCAAGGTGCTGTGGATCTCGTGCCGAGAGGTCCCAAAGTGGTAACCTCCGCTTCGATATGCAGGAAGCTCAAAGGATTTAGAGACAAACAAATAAGCAATGGACTGAAGGAGTCCCTGGAAATATATTACTCCGTTCCGATTGAATAGATTCCGAAGTCGCACCTGCTCCCTTGCGAGTACATCTCAAATTGAGTCGACCAGCAACCTCATTAAAGACTTGAGCAAATCAAGCAGTCGCCTCGGGAGGCCAATACAACGCAGACACTTAAGAAATCCATTCACGAGGACAGAGTCTATGCTTTTGTAGTCAATACAGCAATACGGAAAGGTTATGGTGATATGTTTTAGCCTCTTCCAAAAATCATTTTCTGTACACCTGAAGTTGATCCTTCTTGCACCCCTCAACATCCCCTTCTTGCTCCCTTCTGCTCTATAAATTAAATCATTGGCAGAACAGTAGGATGACACGAGGTTTGTCAAACACCCTATAAATATTTTATACCTCGAGTATTCAAACATGTGATAGGGCGGAAATGTTTGGGATAAGCCAAGTCTCCTTTTTTGGGAAGGAGTATTGTGCGGCCTTAGCATACCCATGGAGGAACATCACCTGTGTCCACGAGAGAATAGAAACAGTGAAGTAATGGTGTTTGGACACAGGGGAACAGTTTCCTGCTCAGCTGCTCAAGGGCGCTTTGCTTTCACTGGATGTCAATCTCAACGGCCCGTCGTATTATCAATCTCAATTCCCTGGGGATCATACGAGTCTTGCAGCCACTAGGCGCATCGTGGTAGTGTGGCATTCCCATCCTACCCATTCACAGCTGGGTGGACTGAGACAAATAGTCACAGGACTTTGTCCAAGTTTACTGCACATTGCTATACCCCAACAAGATGTTTGCATGTATTCATGTGGCCACGATCTGGTCATTCAGCATCGGATTCGTAGGTTCTTTTAAGTGCACGGGGTTGTGTACTGTACACTAGGGGTTGTGACAACACTAAAAGTGTCTGCTCATGAAGAAGACTCCAAGGTTTTTACACCCGGTCACAGGTGGGCTCGATCCCGTCAACTGGCAAGCTCTCGCTGGATCACTAGAGGGCGCGCCTTAGACAGCTCGCCCACCACGTTTTGTTCAAAGGAGGTGTCATGTATGTCTTCGTCTAACACGTAGTTTTGCCTCTTAAGGCAGTTCCTGTTTACACAAAGAAAAGGTGCCGTGAACGTGTATGACTATCAGAGTATTGTTGTATTTGGACGATTTACGGTTTGCACTTGATGTATTTTGAACTTCATAAATTTCCTCGCAGTTTCATTTGTTACCATAATAGTTCTTTTCGATCGTTAGATTAATTGTGTAGAACTCCTCCGGAAACATTACCTGGAGCCACTTCTCATTCTATAGATAATGCTAGATTTGTGCGTTCTCAAAAGATCAGTCAAATTTGATACCTTATTACATATCGTTTGTCTCAGGGTATTTGAAACCAGACTTGTTCGATAAGTACACCTCATTTCGACCGAAACACAGTCTTTGTGAAGGTTCGTATTTAGATGCCGACCTACTCGCTGGATTTTAGTCTGATCATATGTGGACTGTAACCAGCAACTAATAATACAATAATACACACACGTGTACATGACGCGCTTGTAAATACAAAACGTTTTGGGGTAGTAGGGTAGAATTGAGGGGGTAGATGGGTTCTCTCGTCACGCCCAAGGCACGTGCTAGATTCCAAACAATGTTTTATTCTTTCAGCCAGGTAGCCGACAACACAGACATAGTCTTGGAGCAGTAACGGCGCCATTACTCCCGGAGCAGCATGGATTCCATGACAGATGGATGATGTAAAATGTGGCAGTGTCCACATCTTACGTGACTGAGTAAGTGAGTGCACTTTGAACGGTATTCAAGGTGTATCATGGGGCATCAGGGTAAGTTGGCGTGCTCGACGTTATGCAAGTCTTAAACGTCTACTACTTAACTGAAGCCTACCAGCAAGGATGTGGTGTTGTTGAAGCTAATGTGGACTAAACCCGAGCTTCCAGGTTTCTGGCGTGCTCAAGGGACATTAGGAGATCCAGCAGATTAATATGGTGTAATGTCTCTACAAGGATGTTACGGAAGAAAGTTGATTTTATAACAAAAAGATTTTCAATAAATGATATTTTTCCGGAATAATACATATGCATGATGCATGATGATCAAGTGTTCACGAGGTGTCCCGAGAAGGAAATATACTGAACCACAAAACAAAATGTAGCTCCAATAGCGGTTTCTTAACACACACACTTTCATTCACTCTAATTAACAATCAAAACGGATGATTGAGTTTAAACTTAACAATTATGGTTAACACATTTTCGGAAATCACATTTATAGTTCACACAAACAAACTCACCAAAAGTGGCACCATTGATATACCCAAAATTTAGTATCGTCTGATCGAGTTCAGCCACAGTTGTCGGCCTTGGTCGGAGGTCATTCAGTCTTCTTTGAATCGACTTAAATCCTGAATGAGTGCAGACTATTGTAGAGTTTAGATGTCATGTTGTCTCAGGAAGTCGAGAGCGAGACCGACCCAAATCCTGCCGACATAGACACGCCGAGCCCACCCGCATCACGAGAGAGGAACGTAACGAGTCTGACCCTACAACAAACGGATACCCTACACTCCGGGCAACAGGTACTGCACCCTCAGACCCCCAGGGTCACTACCACCCGGACCCCTACCTCACAGCTGGTGCCAAGTCACCTATACACCCTAACCCCGCTGATCTAGCACACAGTATGGCTATGCCTGAGATAATGGACTTACGATTACCTAAATTAGACAAGATCGAGTCTAAGATATCTTCTATCAAGTCTAATGTAGCGTCACTGGAGCTGAGGGTAAAGGACTTAGAGGAGGTGAGGGGGAGAGCTGATAAACTAGAAGATAGTGTGGCGTTCATAAGTGACAGATTCACTTTATGGAGAGCGAAAATATACAAATAAAAGAAGACATAAAATCTCTAAAAGAGCCTATCTCGTCTCCAGCTAAAGTCGAGGCACTCTCTCAGACTGAGATATGTAACAGTAACACATATGTAACAGTGAGGATATCAGCTTTAAACGGGTACATCGTCTTGGTCAGGTGAGGAGACCCCCTCCCAAGGAGATAGTGTACGACCCCGCCCTACGATAGCTTTATATACACTGTGGAGAGGGATGCTGTCAAGAGGGCTGGGAGGGGACTCAAGGCACAGAACATCCGCATCTTTGAGCAGTTCCCTGATGAGGTGAGCACATACAGGAGGGAGGTCCTCATGTCCCTACTTAGGGATGCCAGAAGAACTAATAAGAGAGCTCATATCAGCATAGACAAACTCAATGTGGAGAACAAACTTCAAATAGTACCTGTCCCGACCACATCTATGGGTGACACTCCTGGGTGCGCTGGTGGACATGGGAACTTGTGTTTTACTCGTGCACACGTAGAACAAACATGCAGTGACTCACCTTCAGATTGTAAATATGCTACAGACCAAGTCTGTAGTAATGTTTATGGTTTGTGCGGTAATGCAAACAGTATTACAAACATCAAGGCTACCCATCAACCTCCTAGAAAGGAACAACAATGTAACACTGTAGACTGTATGTATGATAATGCAAATACAAGTAGTACTGGTATTACAGTACCTGTTAATGCGGAAACTAGAATCGATCAATTATGTAATATTGAACAAAAATTTGTATGGAAATGTATACAAACATTAAAGACTTCATTACAGATGACCGTGCTGATGATAATATTTCAAATTATCAGGATACACGTGGTGTTGACATAAATCATATGCTATTAGAAGATGAAACCAGCACGGTTCTCACAAGTGAGAATGACCACACTGTTGAAAACGCTTATCCTTACTTTGCTGAAATAAGTGAAAACGCCCCACAGGATTTATCCCAAACCCATTCCCCAACTGTAGATATAAATACAGGTATCATCTCTGAATGTAATCCCCCAATAACAAACTGAGTTTTAGCAATCTGAATGTTTATTGACTTATAAGAAAGCTACACTACCCAGAATTCGCCTCATGTTTACAAAATGATGACCTAATTTGTTTACAAGAAACGAAAACAGATTCAGTAGACGAACTAGAAATTGATGGCTATGACCTGTACGTTCACCACAGATCAAGATTCATAATGAAATCTGGTGGTATTGGGTTAGCTGTTAGAAAGTTTTATTCTGACTTTCATTAGAGAATGATGAATGTGATTATGTTATATGGTATACCATATCTAAAGATTTGTTGGAGACTGATCATAAATGGCATTTGGGAAGTTTACACTTTCCCCCTGAAAGCTCTAAATATGCTACAGGGGATATGTACACTGTTCTGGAGCAATCAGTTTTACATATGCAAAGTAAAAGTGATTACCTTTTGCTTATGGGAGACTTTAATGCAAGGACAAGTAATCTGAAGGACGTTTGTACTATAGACAAACATATCATTGTAGAACTTGATATTGATATTGATAATGAATTATATTTATGAACATGAGAATATCCTTTGCACAGCCTCCCTTCCTATATTAAGAGCAAATCAAGATAAGGATAAAAAATGCACCAGGCCTCAAATTAATACAACTATGTAGAAACACCAATATGTTCATTTGTAATGGCAGATTAGATAAAGATGTTGGCAATGTCACTTGTAAGGATTCAAATTTAGTTGACTATGTCCTATCCTCATCATTATGCCTTCCACATTTTAGAGATTTAGGGATTACTGAATTTTCAGCCCTTTACTCAGATATCCAATCTCCAGTCATGTTCTCATTGAACTTAGGTTTTAATGATGTAATAGTAGAACAAGAATTTAAGGTTTATAATATTGATACAAACGTACCCCAAAATGATAATATCCAGAGACCTAAGCGTTATGAAATATATTCATATAAATTGTTTGCAGATATAATCAACATCAATAATGTCTCCAGATTGTCAAACATATTGCAATCGACAACAGGTCACGATGACACAGCACGTGCAATTAGTGAATTTCCCTCTGGAGTAGCGAATCTGCTTGCCGATGCTACACGTGCCACGTTCGGTGTGAAACGCCGGTTTAAAAATGAATCAAGCGCATGGCGTGATCACAAACCTTGGTTTGGCAAAAAATGCAGAGATAAACGTAATAACGTTCATAAATCCAAACGCAAATACTTTAATTGCAAACCATCTCTTAATAAAGCTGAGTACCGCCGATGTTCTAAAGAGTATACGAAATGTATGAATAAGTATATCAAGCAGCATAAAAATGAATTTTGTCAATTGATTAGAGAAAAACAAAAGCACAAGCCTAAAGAATTTTGGAATATGCTTACAAAGAGTAAAAGAAATATCTCTAGTGATGCACCTGATATCGATACATTTTTTGAACATTTTAAATATATATATGGGAAACAGATTTCAGATTACCCCGAAATAAACCGCGAAATCATCGAGAAAGGCTACGAGTGAGTGAGTGAGTGAGTGAGTGAGTTAATATTTAGCGTCACATCGGCAATATCGTTTTCAGCCATATCGTGACGAGAACATATTTGACATTGAAATGGAATATATGTATATCATAAAAACCTGTCGACGAAGGACTGTAAAGCTACTAGAATATCACAATTAGAATTAAAACTAGCGTGGAACGTTAAAACTAATAACACTATTTGGACAATACAATATAAAAAACAGGCTATAGATCGCCAAAAACAGAAGGTAGATCACCATACCAGGGACCATGGGGACTAACAGTACTTTGCTACCTGCATGGACCCTAGTTGGATTTCATCCCTTCAGCCGTTGGCGATTGTACGACATGTTAGCCAAAGAATTAAAATAACAAGAATACTATGTTTAAAACTCCTGGTAAGTTTAAATTGACTTTGAAAGGTTTGGGACTGACGTACCCTCTCAGGAGGACAATAAAAAAATTTACGAAGGGTACAACCACGAATAATCTCAGTTACTAATACAAACTACCAACAATAAAATATATATCTGTTTACAAACTATTCATCAAAATTTATCTAATAATTCTATTTCTTTTAAAAATTCGATCATTAAATGAAAATTAACAGTAGTAAAAGGATCCTTAACAGGTTTTACATTGAAATACTTATCCCTTGTGATGGAAAAATAGAAAGACTACCATGACTACATACATGCTTAATAAAGACATATCACTTGAAGAAATAGCTTTTGCAATTAAAATCCTTAAACGCAATAAAGCCTCTGGAACTGATCAAATTGAAAATGATTATCTTATAGATTCATTTGATCTACTTGGTGCTACATATGTTCAATAAGTTAATTTGACTTTATCAAAAGGAATATTGCATGGTTGACGGGCTCTAACAGACCCATCTACAAAGGAAAGGGAGATAAATCTGACCCAAACGCATATCCACCAATTACGATACTCAGCTGTTGCGGTAAACTGTTCACAAGCATTCTGAATAACAGACTTAACACCTTTCTTGAAATAAATAATATACGTAGAGAAACAAATAAAGGAACACAGAAAAATTCAAGCGTTCCTTTATTACTTTCCAGTTTTCATCACAACAGCGCTATTCAAAGCTGGTGATGAAAACTAGAAAACATTCAAGGAACACTTGAATTTCCCCGTGTTCGATTATTTGTTCCTCTACGCATATATTAACCCCTGTCAAGGCGGGTTTTAGGAATGATCACTCAACAAATGATAACATCTTTGTAATGAATATGCTCAACCAATTATTAAAGACTAGTAAAAGGAAACTGTTCTATGCTTTTACTGACTTTTCAAAAGCGTTTGATAATGTATGGAGGGTTGGGCTTTGGCATAATCTACGCAACAATGGAATTAATGGCAGATTTTTAACTCTTGTTCAAAATATGTATGCCAATATCAAATCTTGTGTACTATCAAACACTAATATGTCGGATTACTTCCCCTGCTACTCTGGCGTGCGCCAAGGTGAAAACCTTTCCCCTCTTTTGTTCTGTTTATTTATAAATGACCTAGAGGAATTCCTTACTAATGATGGATCTCTGAGTCTTCGTAATTTTCCAAATATTGATATGAACCTATGTATTTCATTTATGATACTACTTTATGCAGATGACACAGTCATTTTTGCTGACTCAGTTCCTGAACATCAATGCACTCTTAACTCATTCCATACATATTGTAACATGTGGCATCTGGAAGTAAATCTAGATAAAACAAAGGTACTTATATCTGGGAGCGGTCTTGCAAAATACTCTAAGCTAAAGTTCTATTATGGAAATACTTTGATTGACATTGTAGATGACTACATTTATCTTGGAGTGACTTTCAACAGAAACAGAAAATTCAATAAAGCAATAAAAAAACTTTCAGACAGCGCATCTAAAGCTATGTTTTGCCTTTTGAAAATATCAAGAAACTTTAATACACCATAGATTGTTTACTGAAAGTATTTGATGTTTTGATTTCACCGATCTTGCTGTATTGTTGTGAAACATGGGCATATGAACATTTACAAGTCATTGAGAAGACTCATTTGAGATTTCTTAAATTAGTTATTGGTTTTCGCAACCCTACCCGAAATTATATGGTTTATGGAGAGTTACGGAGAGTTCATATGACCAGGTTGTAGATCTACTTACGTTATCGTGTATGAAGTGGGAGAACTCGTACGGTAATGGTCTTATAACCCACTCCTGTTATTCCGGGACAAGGAGACCAGCAACTCCATTTGTTGCCAGTCGCGCCTTTCCGTAATCTCCAAAGAAAACTCGTCCCATATCAGTGACTCTCATGTGGTCTCATTGACTGCCATATGAGTTACAGTGGTCAGCATCTTTTGCAAAGTGTTGTTAACGTAAATCAGAAATATTCATAGAAAGGTTTTTGACGAATTGTTTAATTGATATTATGACATTTTATAATTCAGATCACTTGGTAATCATGTGTTAATTGATTTATGATCGTGTCTCTTTGCTTCGGAAACAGTGTCTAGCAAATACAGATAAAGAACATCAAGCTGAATTCCTTTTATGAACGTGCGAGAGTATGAGCCTCAGATTTTATCAATCAGGGCACACATTTGAGGTAGAAAAACGTTTTATTATTTTACATAGGAATGAAAGTTAAGGGCGGATGGGAGCTTGGAAACATACGGACAGCCTATCGGTAAAAGGGATTTGTCGAACACTAATACAAAGTATGTCGTTTCTGTATCCTTATAGCAAGGGTTAAGAAGATCATGTTTCATGTCCTGTTCAAAGTCCATGGACTAGCAGAACATCCTCAGTTGTAAATTTGATCTCAGCTGAAACAGGGGTCGGTGATTACAATTATGACAATCTCTACACAACCATATGGCGAACTATGACAAATTCAACGATCCATTGTTCTGTTCAGTGTTCAGTTCACTGTTTCATTCATTATTCAGTTCACTCTTAATTCACTGTTTTGTTCACTGTTCTGTTCACGTCCCTGTTCTGTTCACTGTGCCGTTTATTGTTCTGTTTACTATTCAGTTCAATTTTCCAGTCATTGTTCTGTTCACCGTGCCGTTCACGGGTCCGTTCATTGTTCTTTTCACTGTTAATTCACCGTACCGTTCATTGTTCTGTTCTCTTCATTGTTCTGTTTACCGATCAGTTCATCGTTCCTTTCCTTGTTCTGTTCTCTTTACTGTTCCATTCATTATTCAGTTCACTGTTCCAATCATTGTTAATTCACTGTTAAGTCTTTGTTCTGTTCTCTTCATTGTTCTGTTCACTGTTCAGTTCACTGGTCCAGTCATTGTTTTGTTCACTGTTCAGTTCACTGTTCCAATCATTGTTAATTCACAGTTAAGTCTTTGTTCTGTTCTTTTCATTGTTCTGTTCTGTTCATTGTTCTGTTCACTGCTCAGTTCACTGTTCCATTCATTGTTCAGTCCACTGTTCTCTTCATTGCTCTGTTTTCTTCATTGTTCTGTTCACTGCTCAGTTTACTGTTCCATTCATTGTACACTTCACTGTTTAGTTCACTGTTCCAGTCATTGTTAATTCACTGTTAAGTCATCGTTCTGTTCTCTTCATTGTTCTATTCTCTTTGTTGTTCTGTTCTCTTCATTGTTCTGTTCACTATTCAGTTAACAGGAGGAAGCTGATCAAAGGCACCTGTGACGTAAAGTTAATCACCATCTTTTGTGATGTTGTATGACCACCTGCAACTTCCTTGGTAAACGCCTGTAACAAATAGCATCGTTATTAAGATAGTAAGTAATAATATCTTCCTGGGCATTGCTGGGTAGACTTATAATGAGCAAATAATCGTCAGTCTCGGATCCTTGTTTAATCGAGTTTATTACAGACATGTTCTGAATATCGTTGTAAGAAAATTTTGGTTATTTGAAACAGGGGTTGGGTAGAGAGTTGATAGTTATCTAACGAGTGTTGTGTAATCAAACTAGGTTATTCAACGATATGGACGTCATAATGCCGAACTTTCTGTTACCACTTCGATATTTTGAATGAACTCCATTCAAGCAACTTTTGACCAAAAATGACAACCAAGCAAAACCTTTAGGTTTGTAAATAATTAAAATTCAGTTTCAGTGTCCAGGGATTAGTTAAAAAACATTCAGTTAAATATGTTTAATAGTTTATTTTCGTCTATAAAGTAGTAATCTCCCTTTCGTTTAGCTTACATCCGGCAGCGTTTTTTAATCTCTGTGTCTCTGTACCCCGAGTCAATGATCACAACATCTTGGTTTGATTCTATTGTATACTGCCCATAGTAACACTAACGAACAAAATTACCAAATATAAAAATACCATTGTTCGTTACCAATGTAATGTGCTTCCTGATATTGTGAAATTTCATCAAGTGGTTGTTCTCATTATCCATCCAGTTCTACCGAGATAACAGTACCCAGTCAGTGAATCAAACTAGAAACTTCAACAAAACACCCCTAACTGCTCCATCAGTGAAACAGAACTTACCAGTCTTAGTTCCTACATGAAGCTCTGCGTGAGAATATGACACGATTCTTGTTGTTTTACGTCGTATAAACCAGTCTCTCAGCTATATGAAAGCTGTCTTTGAATAATGACTCTGCAGCAGGACCCGTTTCACAAAGCGTTCGTAGCGCTACGACATTCTTAAGCCTGTGATAATCTATAGAGTTACAACAGGTCGAAACGTTACGAACGCTTTGTGGATCGAGAACCAGGACCCAGCGTTAATAGCACTACGATATTCGTAAGTCTATGATAATCTATAGAGTTACGACAGGTCGTAACGTTACGAACGCTTTGTGGACCCACGACCCGTTTCACAAAGCGTTCATACTACTTTTGCAAGCCTGTGATAATCAATAGAAATACGAACGCTTTTTTGGATCGTGACCCAGGACCCGTTAGATAAAATGATCTTAAACCAACACCAATTCATAGCGTAGATTTATGGTCATCATAAAAACTGGAGCCTCTCTAGGGTCCAAACCTTTCAGTGATGGATAATAAGAGCAACGGTCTATGCTTTCTAGTCAGAGCTGCGAATTAAGAGAACAATTAGAAATGTCACTAAGCGTTTGTTCCCATTGGTCATTCAGTTCTACCAGGACAACAGTACCAAACTGTACGATATCCCATATCAGACATTATGTTTCATCAGTCTTAACAATTAGTGTAGTCCCTAAATGCCAGATAAACCTTTCTTTTTATAGTTTCCTGGTCAGATCTTTGCATGAAGAGATTGCTGAACAATTAGCACACTTTACCTGCATCTATAGAGAGGCCGGGGCGAGAAGACTCTGATGAGAAACTCCCTGTTGATACCGGGATGAACAAGGGACGGCAGCACAACATATCGCCCGGGGGTGAGGCTGAAGCGGAAGGTGTACTGACGCGCAGGGTAGTAGTATTACAGTATTACAGGGCATCCTTTCTATGAAGATGTGGCTCTGAGTCTCGGAACCTTTTATTACCTATAACGTAACATACAAAGTAGTAACAAAAATACAACGTATGCTTAAAGTGCATCAAATAGGAAACACCTTCAGAGGTAAAGTTGCACGAGACTCCAGAACTGAAAAAGGAAATTGATCCAACAGCAGGTAAGGTAGTCTAAGGTGCCCTTTCGGTGGGACAAATCTGTCAGCACCATATCATAACTCTTGGGTTTAATGTACGTCGTCAATGTGTGGGATCTCGAAAGATCTGGGATCTGATCCAGAAAGCATTCGTAACGTTACGACCTGTCGTAAGTCTATAGTTGACCATAGGCTTACGAATACCGTAGCACTACCAACGCTTTGTGAAAGTGAAGTGATGCAGGGTCCCGATCCACAAAGCGTTCGTAACGCTACGACATACGTAATCCTATGGTAAACTATAGAGTTACGACAGGTCGTAGAGCTACGAACGCTTTGAGGATCGGGACCCTGGATCACGTCGGGCTTTCACCATACTGATAAAAATTAACTGGCTCTACATCAGTCACGTTGGTCTCAAGAAGAATGTGAATAGCTCGAAGTCAGTTAACCAAAATTTGAAACCTGTCTCGTTCTTATTTACCTCAGTTATACATGGAGATTCCAAATGGAAAGCTACAGTTAATTTGAATCAGTGGCGGTGGGGTAGCCCAGTGGTTAAAGCGTTCGGTCGTCACACCGAAGATCCGGGTTCGATTCCCCACATGGGTACAATGTGTGAAGCCCATTTCTGGTGTTCCCAGCCGTGGTATTGCTGGAATATTGCTAAAAGTGTCGTAAAACAACACTCACACATGTCATTAGGTACTGGAATATTGCTGAGTACAGAGTTAACAAACAAATCTTTGGTGACAGATGCAGGACACATTTACTCTTTTCAAGAACACCAAGGATCCCCACATGGGTACACTGTGTTACGCTCAGTTGTAGTTTCCTCGACGTGACATTGCTGGAATATTGCTGAAACCATTCTCACTTACTTTAAATAAGTCGCACCGCATGTGATAAATCCTTTCGCCACGGTCAGCGTTCTGGATGATGTGTATCACAACGGGTATGTTAACTCCTGGAAAACCAGTGTCAATTTGAAAACAAATGTATTGTTCCACTTTGACCGGATATTTAAATGGCTGCTAACATTAGACGTTCACCCAGATAACCATTCACTGAAAACGAGTGAGTGAGTTTAGTTTTACGCCGTTTCTAGCAATATAACAGCAATATCACGACGGGAGACACCAGAAATGGGCTTCACACATTGTACCCATGTGGGGAATCGAACCGTGTCTTCGGCGTGACGAGCGAACGCTTTAACCACTAGTCTGCCCCATCGCCCCTACTGAAAACGAATAAAACATTGCTTCCGTTACATTCAGGGTTGACTGGTGAGTAATCGATTAAAATTCAAGGCCGCTTTCAACATTATCTAAGTTAAATGACAGCGTGTCTGGTTAAAGTGGGAGGGAATCCCGAAGTGAGTGGTGAAGTACTCAGACGCTGAATGCACTTGTGAGAAGCCCAGATGAAAGCTATTGTGTTAACAAGACAGGGTTAACCTCATGGTTTCGCCATCTCTGCGCAACGAACCCAAAACCTTGATTTTATGCACAGAATATATATCCTAAGATACTTTTCCAAAAGATCAAAAGCGCCGACAGTAATTTCTTAAGCGATAAAGTATACTTTTTGCATGACCGCCATTCTCGTCTTCCCCCTCATTATCAAACGTATAGTATGACCAGACAATATTGAGAATTTTAGAAATATGTTGGATTTCGCCCAAAGTACAGTCCGAAAGTTAACGGGGTGGTGTGTGTGTTGTGTGTCTCTGTTGTCTCTCTCTCTCTCTCTCTCTCTCTCTCTCTCTCTCTCTCTCTCTCTCTCTCTCTCTCTCTCTCTCTCTCTCTCTCTCTCTCTCTTTCTCTCTCTCTCTCTCTCTCTCTCTCTCTCTCTCTCTCTCTCTCTCTCTCTCTGTGTGTGTGTGTGTGTGTGTTTTTGTGTGTGTGGCATATCTGTGTTAGAGGCAACGCCCTTCTGTGTATTTGAAGGGAATATGAACAGTGAGCGGTACACAGATATTCTCGAGGGACATTTACTTCCATCTGCTCACGTGTTCAATGGAAATGTTTGGATTTTCCAGCAGGACAACGACCCAAAACATCGTTCAAAGCATTCATAGGCCTGGTTTCGGACCCAAAGTATGACATTATTAGATTGGCCAAGCTATAGCCCTGACCTAAATCCAATAGATAATGTTTGGGGACTTATGAAGGAAAGTGTCAATAAGAAAAATCTGACAAATATTGCTGAAATGAAAGGAGAGGTGGTCCGATATTGGGACAGCATGGACCACGACTTTCTAATTTCTTTGATCAGTAGTATGCCCCGCCGCATTGAAGCCTGCATTGCTGCCCATGGTGACTTGACAAAATACTAACTGTTCACCTGTCTTTGAATCTTGAGTTAATATTCACATTTTATACGTGAGTAATGAGTGAAAAAAAAATACCAAAAAATTACAATCTTTAAATTCTCAATAATTTCTGGTTGTACTATACCCTTGATAAACAACATCAACTGCATGTCAATTGTCATTGCCTCGTACAGCCTCCTACAGTCTACTACTCCGTAGCACCCCGTTTCTTGGTTTGCAGTTGCTTCACTCGGCTAACATCACTGGTGGAAACATTACTTTTATGTTTTTGGACGGATAAACTGCCTGAATTTGACAAGCGACCTCGTAATTTAACTATAATAGTTCAGGGCAAAGATTTACTTTATTACGCAATACATGGTTATAGAGCGAACTGTATTTCTTAATTACATAAATCAATTGTTGTCACCGGAGCAACCATACCTGTATTTGTGGGATTTCACTATTATAACATTGATGTGATATCAATAAGAGGTTGATGTGATATCAATAAGAGGTGGATGTGATATCAATAAGTGGTTGATGTGATATCAATAAGAGGTTGATGTGATATAAATAAGAGATTGATGTGATATCAATAAAAGATTGATGTGATATCAATAAGAGGTTGATGTGATACCAATAAGAGGTTGATGTGATATTAATAAGAGGTTGATGTGTTATCAATAAGAGGTTGATGTGATACCAATAAGAGGTTGATGTCTTATCAATAAGAGATTCATGTGATATCAATAAGAGGTTGATGTGATGTTAATAAGAGATTGATGAGATACCAATAAGAGGTTGATGTGATATCAATAAGAGATTGATGTGATATCAATAAGAGGTTGATGTGATACCAATAAGAGGTTTATGTGATATCAATAAGAGTTTGATGGGATATCAATAAGAGGTTGATGTGATATCAATAAGAGATTGATGTGATACCAGTAAGAGGTTGATGTGATGTCAATAAGAGTTTGATGTGATATCAATAAGAGGTTGATGTGATATTAATAAGACTGACTGACTGAGAATGGTTTTACGCCGTTTTAGCAATATCACAGCGGGGAACACCAGCAATGGGCTTAACAAGTTGTACCCATGTGGGATATTAATAAGAGGTTGATGTGATATCAATAAGAGGTTGATGTGATATTAATAAGAGATTGATGTGATATCAATAAGAGGTTGATTTGATATCAATAAGAGTTGAGGTGAGTTGAGTAGGGCTTTACGTCACATCGGCATTTTTCCAGCCATATAGTGACGAGAACAAGTCTGCATTAATATACATTGTAAGTACAAAGTGGTTTCGTTTCAAAGACATACATTCATTACATTGTTATTTTAGAACAGAGAATGTCATAGCACTAAATTGAAAAGCAGGTAAATTCGTTAGTGACATTACACAGTTACAATTTATGATATAGATCAACTTCCCTCAGGTAGTTCAGTATCAGATGAGCGCTCACGCTGGAGAACAGATCTTTCAGATTGGTTGCGTGATAATGTGAGTCCCTTGCAGATGTAAAGTCCACACAGTCAAGCAGAATATGCTTGACGGTGAAAGCCTCATCGCAGGAGAGACATATGGGGGGGTCCATCCCCATCCGTTTTTAGCAGATAGTCATGTGTAAATCGACTGTGGCCAATACGACATCGTCGTAAAATTACTTCATCACGTCTTGACTGACACCCAAGTAGGTATAACCGATTGTTGGCTTCAATTCATGGAGTTTGTTTCTTCCTACTTGAGTGTCCCACCTTTTTTGCATCAGGTCCCGAGTATAGCTTCTGATAGTGGGTTTGAAATCACTGTATGGGATTAGCAGTGGAGATAGGGGCTTTTCAAGAGCTGCTTTTGCTGCAGCATCGGCCTTAGTGTTACCTGCTATGCCGACGTGACCCGGCAACCAGCAGAGGACGATGTCATATTGGCCAGTAGAAAGGTCTTTGTACAGTTCTAGTATGTCGAAGATGATTGGGTGACTTGAAGTCACGTTTAGAAGTGCTTGAAGGCAGGATAATGAATCTGTAAAAACGATGAAGTTTTTGGACTGATTTTGCTGTTGAATGTAGGTCAAAGCTGAGGAGATAGCTTTGGCTTCAGCGGTGAAAATGGAACTGTTGTCGGGGATCCTAGAGGAGACAGTCGTGGATCCAATGACTGTAGCGCTGGCAACTTGGCCATCGTCCTTGGATCCATCTGTGAAAATGGATCTGTGAGTGTTATACTTCGAACGTAACTGGTTGTATTCCTGTTGGAACACCAAGGGATTTGTTTCAGACTTTTTAAGGTTGCTGTGATATCAATAAGCGTTTGATGTGATATCAATAAGAGGTTGATGTGATACCAATAAGAGGTTGGTGTGATGTCAAATAATTTCAATATCACATAGGTGATCCCTGGTGTTCATAAAACGGTTCAACATGTCCTGCATCTGTCACCAACGATTTGTTTGTTAACTCCGTACTCAGTAATATTCCAGTACATAACGACTGTTTGCATACAACGAAGTGACTGATATCATGGTATCAGTTGCGATTCGATGACATGTGAGTGAGTGAGTATGGTTTTACGCCGCTTTTAGCAATATTCCAGCAATATCACGGCCAGGAACACCAGAAATGGACTTCACACATTGTACCCATGTGGGGAATCGAACCCGGGTCTTCGGCGTGATGCTTTTACCACTGGGCTCCCGCACCGCCCGACATGCAAAGAAGCACTTGACCGATGCTGGCAACGCGATTAATTTAGTAGCGTCTTACGAAAAGTCTAGGCGGCTGGGGATCTGTATTACAACCTGAAATCCCAGTCGTGATAGTGTGTTTGAAAGCGTCCACTCTTTACGCTGAAGATCCAGGTTCGATTGTCAACATGAGTACAATGTGTGAAGCCCAATTCTGGTGTCCCCCGACGTGATATCGCTGGAACATTGCTAAAACTAAACTGAAAAATATCACACAGTCTGATATTCGTACAAGCTGCATAGGGTACTCACTCATACAGAAAACATTCAACTACAGCGGATGCCAGTAAATACTCTTTGTGAAGTATTTACCTTCTCCAGGAAGTGTGAACGCCATTTTAGGATTTCCTAGTCTCTCCGTCAAATCTCGTCCTTGACCCACAGAGGTCCTTCCTCGCCATTCTCCGAATATCCTCAGCACGTAATCTATCGAACAGAAGTCAAGTGCTACTTTGGCCATGATCCGATATATTTAAACATTATTGCATGTTATATGTGGGTGTAGAACCGCAGGTGGTGGTTCTTCTTTGCAAATGTATCATGTTCGTATTTCAGTTGTAGGATTTAATGTATGACTTCTTGGCCAACATAGACGAGGACATAGGTACGACAAGTCCGCTTTGCGTAATGTTCAAATGTAGACTGATAGTCTGTTGACCAAATAAATCATTCCTACGAAATAAAACGGAATTCTAAATACCAAGAAGTGAGGTACTATAGACTTGCTCAACCATTGTAGATGTGCGTTGGACTGGATTTCAGGGTCAGGCAGGTTAAAGGGCGGTCACAGCGATACAACATCGGAGCAGGACATGAAAGATCTCACAACTCTTTTGTACTTCAGAAATGATTAGACCCTAATGCAACCATATCAGTATTGAAAAAATAAAGTAGCATAGATATTTATACAAACGTTTACACACGCACATTAACATGCATATATGCATGTGCACACTCATACACACACGCATACATACATACATACACACGCATGTACATATTGATGGAGATAGCATAGATAGACGTCAGTATATACACCGAGGTTGCCCTAGTATCTCAAATACAATTATCTATATTTTAAACTTAGTTAACGAAACAAAATGTAGAAAGTATTACCATTGAGGAATGTCCTGAAGTTGCACAACAGCATGTTGATAATAAGTATATGGATAAACGTTATAGATAACAACTTCTTGTTTATTGCGTAGAGCGTCGTTTCGATGTAGATTCTTGCAAAGCTTGAAAACGGAATAAGAAAATACACCGAAACGTTGCAACACACAAAAATTTGCTATCCATTAAGTTGTATACTTTATTATTGACTCGTTTGTTTAACGAACCCGTGAAGATCCGAGTTACAGTTGATCTTCAGTAACCCATGCTTGTCGTAAGAGGCGACTAAGGGGGTCGGGTGCTCAGGCTCGCTGACTTGGTTGACACATGTCATCGGTTCCCAATTGCGTAGATCGATGCTCATGCTGTTGATCACTGGATTGTCTGGTCCAGACTCGATTATTTACAGACTGCCTCCATTTCTCTGGAATATTGCTGTGTGCAGTGTAAAAATAAACCCACTGTTGTTTAACGCCGCACTCAGCAATATCCCGGCTATATTGCGGCACAAACCTGAAGAATGCCGATCAAACAATTAAAATGTTTATACTCACTTAATGGGTCGGATCGGCCGTCTATGTCAAAGTCCGGGGTCAGGGAACAGATTGTTGTCTGATCAAAGTATCTGATGAAATCATCCATATTCATCCAGAACTCGCCATCTTCATTGTCATGGTGAAGGTTGCTGCCCATCTTGAGGGTCGACCACTCATCACTCCTAGAAATAATGGTTTCAACATCCTATTTCTATGTCCAAATACACCCATGTATTTAGTTCAATTATCTACTGACCCGTGAAGATCCGGGTTAGAAGTTGTCTTCAGCAACCCATGCTTGTCGTAAGAGTCGTCTAAAGGGATCGGGCGGTCAGACTCGCTGACTTGGTTGACATATGTCATCGTATCCCACCTGAGTAGATCGATGCTCATGATGTTGATCATTGGATTGTCTTGTCCAGACTCGATTTATTTACAGACCACCGCCATGTAGCTGGAATATTGCTGAGTGTGGCGGTAAGCAAGAAACAGATGAATGATCTCATTTTACCGAGTTTACCGTGCACTTAAATTATAATAATAGGTATCTACTGACATTCAGTTTACAAACTGTCACTACAATCAGTCACATCTCACGACGCAGAAAAGGGTGCACATTGTGATAATAGGTATCATCCTGTATCAAGCCAACAAAATTATCCATCTCGGTATTTCAGTATCAACTCCATCAGAAATGTGATTCTTCATCAAAGTACTATTTAGTTTCGTTCTATGTAACATGCGGGACTTGATCCCTTCAATAAAGTTTTGTTTCATCAGAATCAAGTGAATGGTAACTATATAATAATTTTAGCAGAGGTTTCCCGTTGTTTCATTATTATTTTTCTAAAAAATTCAAGATTCTTCGTTACTTAATAATATTTTGGTTATTACGTTTATACCTTGTTATTTTCGTAATTTAGGTTGTTCAAGTTCTCTCAAATACTCGAAATTTTCTCGTTACTTCTGTTTTTTCCCTGTTGTTTCAAATATTTCAGTACACTCGTAACTCCTTTTTCTCGTGTCTTGGAATTGTTTTCTAGAAATTTTGACTTTTCTAATGGAATTTGAACTAATGAATACATAACTCAAATTTTGAGAAAATAATCAAGGTAATGAAATCAACTCGTGATTTCGAGAAAATAATGGCAGCAATGCTAAGAAGATCGCGATTTCGAGTTCGGGATATGGAAAATAATAGAGATAATGCAAAATTATGTGAAAAAACGGAACGTTTAGATTTTAAAAAGAAATATGCAACCAGTGTGGCATCTTAAGGTTTGCAACACCTACCTGTCACTCCATTTTCCATGCCACTCCTCGCTCTGATGGCCATGTGGATTACGAATTCGGACCAGAGGGATCATTTCGCCGTCATGTCGCATTACCTGCAGGAATCAGAAATGGACCTGCCTTCTAAGTGACCAGTTAAGGAATTACCAGGAAATGTTTCGAAACCAGTCTCAGTGTCAGGCACCTAATCACCAGCACACAAAGTCAGCGATCTAACCCCTTCAGCCACCGCAGTTTCCACAAGAATTGGAAGGCGACTGGTAGTGAATCCCTCTGACAAGTGTAAACTGGCACGGTTCCCACGGCCGTAAGGTTATGAATACTTAAAGTCATTGTGTTTGTTAGATCGCTGACTTTGTACTGACGATGAAAGTGTGGTTTCAACTCCCCGATGGGACTCAACCCCAAATATAAACTGTACTGAGAAAGTGTCATCCCAAACATACGCTTGGCTGAAGCATCTGGTTATTACTGTGAAGAAACCCTACCGTATCTCTTACCTTGAAAGTATAATCAACATACACGTTTGAATATTTGCTACTTCCACTAAGATCTGCACCCAAGACTTCTGCGACCACCTATTTGACTATCCCTGGCCATACCCATGTTACTTGAAAAATTCCTTGTTTTAGACACGATTACTTACTCACCACTTCAGCGCCGGTCAGGGAGTAAGCATGCGCTCTAACCAGTCCCATGTTATCTTCGTCCGCCTGTAAACACAAAGCTGTATTCACGACAATCAGAACACACATGATCCTTCCGCACCCTCGCACGGATACGGAGATGAAAATAGTCCAGGGTAACTCTGAATTTACAAACATGGCTACTCCGAGAAATTTATATTACAACACGAACGTCACTTTAAGTAAGTTTCTTATGTCGTTAACAAATATCAGTAACAAGATAATTTTATAATCACGGAAGTAATAATGAAAATCGATAATCGCAAAGAGAATAATGGACCCCATTCACATTTTACTACGCGCGAATTGATTGGTTTGCCACAATTCTTGGCAATAATGGCGAACCATACAGGTACGAATCTCCATGTAGGTCACGTCAAGAGGCGAGTAGTTACGTATGGAGCGCAACGCCTACATCACAATGAGCCATACTCCACGACGGCTATGTTAGTTAAAACCAAAACGGCCAGATGAATTTTCTTATGATAACCAAAACTGAGAACGGCCAAATGAATACAGATTAATTTTCTATACCGTGAAATTAGATCAAACCTTAAACGTTTCACTGAATACATAAGTAAATGCTTGCCATTCACAAATACTTGTTCAAGAGCAACAGGCAACAACAACATGGAACTATATATTCAATCGCTTTAGCCATTTTCACCATGTGCCCAAGAGTGGTAGTTTTGACATTATCCTTCCGGGGGAAAAGCCAGGCAAAGGCTTATCTACTCAGATACGGTATATATTGTATGAACAAGCAGAGTCGACAGTACATTTCAGACTTTTTCATGAGGATGTGGTTTTGAATCACCATTAACCCAGTGCACTTAAAAGAACCCACGAATCCATTGGCACATGACCAGATGGTGGCCACCTGAATACTTGAAAAACACCCAGTTGCGGGTACAGCAACGTGCAGTAAATTTGGACAAAGTACTGTGACTATGTGTCCCAGTCCACCCAGCTGTGAATGGGAATTTCGTAAGGATGAGAAAGCCACATTAACTCGGTGCGCCTAGTGGCTGCAAGAATTGTACAATCCCCAGGGAGTTGAGATTAATAATATGATGTGCCGTTGAGATTGACATCCAATGATCGAAGGAAAAAGATGCCAGCGCCTTGAGTATGTACTAGTCACCTGAATATGTGCGCTATATAAATATCCTATATTAATAATAATAATGATAACAGGTGTTAACGTTGACGAAAAAGGTGGAAACATCTTTGAGTATTTTGACAGTGCTTGTGTTTCTCATGAAACTTCCTCCAGGTATCATATTTGAAAAGTATCATCACCAAATACTTTGAAAAATGGAAAACGCGCACATGCGTGGACATCTATGTTTCTTAACAAAAGCTAGTGAGTATAGTTTTAGCAATGTTCCAGCAATATCATAGCGGGGACACCTGAAACGGGCTTCACACAGTGTACTCATGTGGGAAATCGAACCGAGATCTTTGTCTTGACAATCCAACGCTCTAACCACTGGGCTACCCAGACGCCATCCTTAGCATTAACGTTTATGGTATGAGAAGAAATGACAGTGATGAGATACTCACAAGATTACAGCAAGTCACCAGGCCGCCACTGCCAAGCGCATTCGCTGTTCGCCGGAAAAGGTCGTAGGGGTGGTCGTTGTAGGTAGCAAAGTCTATCGTCTCTGCCACCCCTCCGGTCAGGGACAGGTAGGCGTCGCTTGGCCAACCCCCTTCAACAACGCTGTAGGATCCGTGGAGCCTAAAGCCGAGGTGCCAATGATAGGTAGTTCAAGGAGAACAAACAGATAGGCAGAGCTAATTTTAAATGCAGGTTTTAGCCACGCTTTCGCATTCGCATTTACAGGCACTCGTGGCTACAAGGAATGAAACAAGCTTTCCTATTCGACAAAAGCACGCAAGCGTCCTCGTACTTAAACTATAATAGCTCAGGGCAAAAGTGTACTTTATAACACAAAACATGGTGGTAGAGCGAAGTGTATTTCTTTTCTGAGATGCCAAATAATTTAATACACACAGGAATTAATCGAGGCAGAACACAAACAGAAAAGCGACGGTGTCGGTGACCTAAATTAACAAGTCTCGTTCGGGGCTAAATGACGGACTCTTTCAGGGACGTTTCCGTCGAAATAAGCAGGAAACGGGATTCTACGGAATAGTTTAAAGACGAGGTACTTTACCAAGGATACGTTTGATTCCGAGGGGGCAGACCAGAATGGCGTAGTGACGTCGATACAGTGTGACGTAATGCAAAAACTTTATCGCCTGTTAAAGTACTGTCGGCGGCTTTGAATTTTAGCGAAGCACCTTATCAAAATGAATTACATTAATATAAAAGGTGTCGACACACCTTGCAAGGGCCTTTTCCAGCAGGGAGACCCACACCTCGCCGGAGAGAGAAGGAGCGGCAGCCCCAAACAGGAACACTGATTTCTTCCTGACAGGCAATAAATCATCAGTGTAGATGTCCACCCAATCCCTAAACCGCCACATCCTGCAGTGGAAGACTCCATCCGTTCTGGGAGTATAGGACATTTCGTTGATCACCTTAAAAAGAAAGTCATCCCCGAGTTTCAGTGACAGATTCAACGATTTTTCAATGCTATTTTACCTGTTATGCAAATGGAATCTGTGTTGTTGGTAACCTCGTAATTTGTGGTAATGCAAACTTTCATCCAGCCATATTACGACATCAATAAGGCCTGAGTCCACGATAGGGAATTGACTCCATGCCTTTGTCATGACGAGTGAATTACAGTTCTACCTCATTAAATATCACACTTATAAACAGAAGTAGTTCGGAGTATTGGCAATGAGGTCAGTGCCATGTTACTGCCATATCTCTGGCTTGCTGCATGACAATCAATGCATCTGGTCATGCGGGATGTTAAAGGGGCGGTGGGGTAGCCTAGTTGGCTATTCGTTCGCTCGTCACGCCGAAGGCCCGGGTTCAATTCCCAACACGTGTACAATGTGTGAAGCCCATTTCTGCTGCCTCCCGCCGTGATATTGCTGGAATATTGCTACAAGCGGATTAAAACCAAACTCACTCACTCACTCACTCACTCTACTTGTTAAAGTCTATAAAAACATATGCACAGACCTTTCGTCGAAGAACTGGGTTCTCTGCTATGTTTGCAACCATCGCTAAAAACCAACATGTTCCAAAACTGCGTTGGTTGATATCACCTCTCTCAGTTTGTTCATGGAAAAGAACTGGGTTACTATAGATTTTCTGAAATCAAACAAAAATCAATAGTGAGGAACTAAGTTAAAATTGCTTATGACATATAATCTGTCTAATCTGGCATCTGAATAATGTAAATTTTAGAGTATGTCGATGTGTTTAATTCATGGATATGAGTGATCAGTCTCATGAAATATACACCCGTGAAGATCCGGGTTAGATTTGGTCTTCGGTATCCCAGGCTTGTAAAAGGCGACTAACGGGATCAGGTGTTTAGACTGGCTGATATGTTTGACACACGTCATCGTATCCCAGTTACGTAGATCGACGTTCATGCTGTTGATCATTGGACTCTCTGGTCCAGACTCGATTATGTACAGACAACTCTGATATAACTGGAATATATAACATGAAATATACCAGCATACGTGTGTGTGTGTGTGTCCGGGGGACACCAGAAATGGGCTTCACACGTTGCATGTGGAGAATCGAACCTGGCTCTTCGGCGTTACGGCCCATGCAGGTAGCAATGTACTGTAAGTCCTCGTGATCCCTAGTATGGTGATTTACCTTAAGTTGTTGGCGATCTATAGCCGGTTTTTATGTTGTATTGTCATTTATAGGTAAACTAGTTAAGATTAATTACTAGTCCTAAATTTATTCCTGTTATCTAGTTGTTTTACTGTCTTTCGTCGACAGGTGTTTTATAATGTAATTGTGTTTATTGTTAATTTATAACTTTTTAAGTCACAATATGGCTGAAATATTGTCGATGTGACTATAAATTTTAACTCACTCACTCACTCTTCGGCGTGACGAGCGAACGCTTTAACCACTTTTTGCATCTTCAGACAGCGTTTCAAAAATGAATCTTTTATTGCAACACCGTTCAATTTGAGTGATAGAACGCTTGTAACACATTATAAATACTCACGTGTGGCCTCTTCCATTCTAGCAAACACACTTTTTTGTTCAGTTTAATTTTCATTGGTCGAGGAAAGTCTGGGTCTGTCCACATTTTGCCTTTGGGAACTACTGGACGTTGTGGTTTGTGTGGATCTGGTCTCGGTGGCAGGAATATTTTGGTGTAATACTTCAGGCATGAACCTAGAGAATCCTGGATGTACTGCTTGTCAGACGGATTGTAGGGATCTAAGTCATCCACAACGTCGGTGTCCGTATCTTCGAAGTCATCGTCCTCTTTATCATCATTTTCATCATCGTGTTTGTTGTCAAACTCTTTTTCGCGATACTTATCAGACGCTTTTGGACAAAAGCATTCCATACTGTAAATAAGACAAAATCCTGTAATTAGTTTGGTTTAAATAATGGATACATGCTGATTATTTGAAGCGTTATATCGGGGCCCTCCTCTCGTAATTACAATGAAAAAGTAATATTTTCGGATTAAGTTAAGAAAACTATTGGGATAACATCAACTGCAGGGCAAAAACAAGTTTGATGGTGGCTAATCTGAAAATTAAGAAACAAGAAATAGTTCTTCGATCATATATAATACTGTGTAGTATTATATTATATGTTTGTACATATACACGAGTTTGCAATGGTTCGAGACCTTTTCCAGCCTAGTAACATTGTCTTAATGTTTGAAAGTCTTGTCTTACGTGCATATCTTCTTGTCCCCTGCAGGTCTTTCTGGGGGATCAATATTCCCTTCAGATGCAAAACATCGACAACTTTTGTGTCTTAAAATGAAACTGTATCTGCAAAGGAGGAAGGTGCTAAAGTCAATAGGCAAAACCTTTAGGTCATGAAACACCGTACATTTAAATTCTTAAATAAGTTTATTTGTTTTGATAACTACTTTTCGACTTTACATATGTTGCTTTTGGGATTACACTTTCTCAGTTAAATCCCGATTCTAGTACCTGGATGGAACTCAGCCATCAAGATACAAGAATCGGGAGGGTCTCAACCCAACAAGGTACTAGCATCGGGTGGTCTCAACTCAACAAGGTGCTTGAAGCAAGGTACCAGAATCGTGTGGTCTCAACTGAACAAGGTGCTTGAATCGGGTGGGTCTCAACCCAACAAGGTATTAGCATCGGCTGGTCTCAACTCAACAAGGTGCTTGAATTGGATGGGTGTCAACACAAGCAAGGTACTAGCATCGGGTGGTCTCAACTGAACAAGGTGCTTGAATCGGGTGGTCTCAACTCAACAAGGTGCTTAAAGCAAGGTACCAGAATCGGGTGGTCTTCACTGAACAAGATGCTTGAATCGGGTGGGTGTCAACACAAGCAAGGTACTAGCATCGTGTGGTCTCAACTAAACAAGGTACTAGCAACGGGTGGGCTCTACCCATCAAAGTAGGAAGGCGTTTCCTATTCTCGCGGTACTTACGGATACCGGCTGAAAAAATAACATAAACACTTCTTATCGTATGAATGTTTGGCGTTAATAAATGAAGGGCCTTCTCCTCTAACATCTATCAGCTGCCAGATCCATCAGGTGAATTACCACTCGTGAGCCCGGCGATAAACAATGCCATCCGCCATTGACGAAACGAGGCTTCTCCCATTCTCGCGGTATTACCAGGAATTAACGTTATTGAGTGTATGTAAGAGTCATCCTGCCGGAAAGGGCGGGAAAAAGTAATGATATGGCCAAGTTGGTATAAACTCCCCAATATTCGTGACACTGCAAGATTTCGATCATTCACCGACTTGGACCACTTCCTAGTTACCAGTCGGTGATGTAAACAATCGTTAAGTGTCGCGCATCGGCGATTTCGGAAGAAAACGTATTTACCGCGAGAATAGGAAACCCGCGAGAATAGGAGACGGACCTATACTAACAAAGTACATTTGACCGTTTTGTAAATGACCTTCTGTATTCATACTATTGTACGGTGTGTAACACATTAGTCACAAACCTGTCGTACACAGTGAAGTCCTTTGTGTAGCACCAACAAACAGCCCGGAGCTCTATACCCCGTAGTCATACAACGGGGACCGTCATTCACATATCCCCAAGAGAAATTGCCCCATACTTTATTCACTGGTATAAGTGGTTTCAGATCGACAATTGTCTATAGAAAATCCGTGGGCGGTGTTGATTTCCGGCGCTGGCTAGACGAAGTCATGAGATCCAACACCAATCAACAACAACGCCGTTTTTGTATGGTACTGATGTTACCAGTGTTGAGGTCCCCCACGCACGCGCGGGAACGACGATGTTGTAATGATGATGCCGGTTTAGAGGTCGTTGCACTAACACTGCCACATTTCAAAAGTGCTAACATGGGTTTAATTGTAGCGTGTAGAACGCTTTGTTTAAGGAACACAACTTGAACCTACTATACCTTTCCATCATGTTCTGCAACAAAACTGTCACTGTTGATATACGCACAAACTGCATGGCGCACGCCAATGACTCATCTTGAGTTTATATTCATAAAAAGACAAAAGCACACAAGGCCGAGGTTCTTTCTTTAAGATGGAATTCATTTGTTTGATGAATATGCTATTACATTCACCATCAATATTATTATTGTTGTTGTTTTTGAAGATGTCCATGAAAGACTACGTGCAGTAACCAATGGTCCTTAAACATAATTGAGACAAGTGTCTTGGTACTAAAGACATAGGTTTTTCTTAGAAAAAGATCTTAGAATTTAATCCTAATCTTTATAGATTTGTCTGCTAAGCACTTCCCTGTATGACCTCCTTTGCAGCAGCACGTGTCTGTTCTTACACATTTGGGGCGGCGGGGTAGCCTAGTGGTTAAAGCGTTGGTTCTTCACGCCGAAGGCCCGGGTTCGATTCCCAACATGGGTACAATGTGTGAAGTCCATTTCTGGTGTCACCGCCGTGATATTGCTTGAATATATCTAAAAGCGGCGTAAAACTAAGCTCACTCGTACATATTTTAGATATCCACAGATATCTCACAACACTGGCAATGAAACATATTAACAATGCAGTCACGATTTAATTAGGTCAAATACGCTCATGCATAAAAGCTTGTGAATGGTAATACGTATACTAAATAATAAACAATGCCTGTACACTAGTGCGTAGACGTAGCAGATCGGCGTTCCTCTTAACGTATTGCATACGTTGATATGAATTGCCGTATGGCAATAGACAGAAATACCGTTACAATCATTCTGTGGCGCCAACGACGTTACATTGTCCAACTGCAATATTTGTGGTGGGTTGTGTTTTCATTAATTATTGTTGTATTTGGCATTATTGGAATAGCATCCATATCACGATTATAAGTTGTGACGTAAATGCATGAGTCACGTGTGTAACACTTGCTGAAAAAGCTGGAACAGAGGTGACTGTCACACAACAAACAGTGAGTGAGTTTAGATTTAGCAATATTCCAGCTTTATGTCGGTGGTCGAGTCTCCACCAGACAGTCCAGTGATCAACAGCATGAGGATCGTTCTATATAACTGAGATGCGATGACACTCTGTTAGTCGAAACTTACGACAAGCATAAGTTACTGAAGTTCAATTTTAATCCGGATCTTCACGTGTCGCAACAAACAACAGAAAGAGAGAGAGAGAGAGAGAGAGAAGAGGAGAGAGACAGAGAGAGAGAGACTGAGAGAGAGAGAGAGAGAGAGAGAGATAGTATACGTGGTTGTGACATAAGCTACGCCTCCCAAAAGTAATAATTTCCTCATGTAATAATTTCTATAACACTAGACGTCTAATAGGGAGATCATATTCACAACAGGATTGTATCACTCTAATATGCGACATTGAAAGGAACTTACGTATGATAGCACCGATTAATCCTGTCTCTCTCCACAGCCGTACTAGTACTGACTTAGACACTGTGCGACGAAAGTTGCCAACACTTTAAGACTAACAAAAGCAACAAAACGGAGCTCGTTATGAAACCACTGTACCCATTGAAAGGGAGACACGATATAACTATACTTCGCCAGTCCAACGGGAATCCCTGAATGAAGCTTTCTATGAATGTCTCGGTCATTCCATTTATACAGCCAAGCTGATAATCGTAATGTTCTGAATACTGAATATGGTCGTGAAGCAGGCACAGCCTGGTTGACTTGATAGAGGCATGCCGTATCCTTGTTATGTATGCCGTATCCTTGTTACGCATGCCGAACCGTTGGTACGTATGCCGTATCCTTGTTACGTATGCCGTATCCTTGTTACGTATGCCGTACCCTTGTTACGTATGCCGCATCCTTGTTACGTACAGCGATGGTCATGATGTCAACCACGTGGTTGTCTGGTCCAGTTTCGTTAATTTACAGACTGCAGTCATACAACTTGAATACTTGAGTTCAGTACATAACATATATATAATAAATAATTCGAAAATGACTTCTAAGACTAAGACAATACCATATCTTGAGTTAACGTTAAGAGTTAACGCCACACCCTTATATTCAATAACAAACTTGTGTATGTTTCTACACCTTCTTGATCAAAACATATGCTGTACAATAGTCATGCTTAAACAGTTCAGGATTCATTCTTGCAATTTCCATGTTGAGATTAGTGTAGAATTCATCGAGAATTTGTTTCTTTTCTTTCAGTGATCGGGTGTCTGAGAGACCTGCCATGAAGCTGTGGTTGCTCCAGTTCCGGTGGGCCGACACCATCATTTCGGCAAACTCCTCCCTGTCATCAATTCCCTCCTCGTCTTTCTTCTGTATCCATGAAGAATAGTAAATGTTTTTGTTTAAAATTATTTCGGATGACAAAAGACTCAGTCCTGATGCTGTGATCTGGGAATTCTCTGCTTCGAATGGCTCTCGCATTTGCAGAAGATTCCTCAAACAAAACGAGATATTTGTTTTAATAAATTCTTGTCTTGTGATTTTGCCAGAGACTGTGAATGATTTCCATATGTCTGTCATCTGAGTCACTAACGTTTCTCCAGAAAACCTTACTCGACAAGTCTTTTCATCCATATAAGCAGCAGGCGCACCAACAAAAAGTACCCCACCTTCTCTCAATTCCCTACTCCTCATCAGCAGGAACTTCTCCCAGTCCATTTGGGCCTGTTTCCTCAATGCTTCTTTTTCTTCCTCAAGGCTGTCGTTACAAACGTAGATAGAGTCCCTATAAACTGTGGGCGGTTGAGACAGCCAGTGTACGGACATCATGCACATGATGAAATGCATGGAATCAGAAGGTACACATTGTTTGTAGAAGTCTGTTCCACAAGCAAAAGCATACATGTTATCCATCGCCAGGAGGTAGGATGGCGGCTCGGGAATAATTCCTGTCAAGCATCGGAAGAGTGAGTTGAAATCATTTCTACCTTGATCTTCATGAATAACCTGAAACTGGGTATCAGTGCCGTGTCGTTCTTTAAGGGTATCTAAAAGTCTCCAAAGAAAGACCATGGATCTACCATCGTCTGCTGTGCCATAATCTCCTATGCTGAACACTGAACGTTTTGGAAAAGGAATGGACACGACTAATTTGAAAACTTTGGAGTGTATTGGCTCCATATATCCAGCATGTAGTTTTCCAAGAGTAGCTCCATAGCTTCCAGATCTACTTTCTCCATAAGGAACAAACATGGCTGCTTTTGGTATTGTTGGAGAATATCTTGCAGACGTTGATACATTGACAGTTGAACTGAGTAATCCTGAAGACATGCCTGATGGTTGAACTGAGTGACTCACACTCTTGATTTGGTTCAGTTGTTATACTTTTCCGTAAGCTGAAAATGAATGTTAGATAAGGCGTAAATCACAACCGCTTACATTCAAGATTAGCCAATGGCTATAGTACATTATATTTGGGGACAGAAATAAGTTCAAATAACAGCTGATGAAGATACACTTCAGAAGAGATACACAATCATACCACTGTCCGTGTCATGTCGTGTACCTGGCTGGAACATCTTATCTGTCGCTGTGACATGGCTTGAAATGTGTACTTCTATGTTCTTAATTGAAACATCAATGAAGATCAAGATTAAAATTGGTCTAGAGAAGCAGAGCATATCGTAAAAGGTCATTGACTGGATCAGGCCGTGAGGCAAGATGACTTGGATTACGCATGTATTGTATCCACGTTCGATGGATTATGGTGTCAATATCAGTGTTATCTCGTCCAAACTCGATTATTAATAGGTCACTGTCCTACAGCCTGAATATTTCGGAGTGTTTCTTTATACAATAAACACACAATCTTGATTTAAACATCCCCTAACTTGAATAGTGTGCAATAGCTACAAGAATCATAATACAGATCCTGTCATGCTTTTAACCGCAAGCTGATGTACAATTCGACTGAGACCAGCATTCAGAGAAGAGAAAAAACTTACCTGTTCCTCTCCATGTACGCGTAGACACGATATCTCTGTGTATATGTATGGCAGGTGTCACTGACCTATTCATAGGTGATCTTAAAATTGGGTGCACAGGCACGTCAAGAACCCTTTCCTCACCCCTTCTCGCTCCCAACTTACACGATAGACACGTAATTCTAACGGTGAGGGATCCATTCCAGCGTTCTAGGGTTCACCAATGGCTTTGGCATTGATAAATATATAATATACTCTTAAAAAAAATAAACTTGACATACTGTTTTGGAGTTTACTTACTGAGTGCATATAACTGATTTAAACATGACATCATTGCTCAGTTACAGTAAAATCATCACTTTACATATGAGCATGCTTGGCAGCGGTGACCCTTAGAAGAAAGGAGATGCCGAATGCTGTCTTGAGGAATGTTTTGATACACTTGCTGAAGTGCTGTGTGCAGATCTGGTTGTGTCTGCGGTGGCGGATTACGCTGGCACAATCGTGGATCACAAGTTCCCCACAGGTGTTCAATGGGGGACAAATCCGGCGATCGAGAAGGCCAAGGTAACAACTGAACATTGTTTAGCTTGAGGAAGACCTGTCAAACACGTGCAACGTGAGGTCGAGCACTGTCATGCTGCCACATCATGCTGCGATGTCCGTGCTTGTAAACGGCCGATGGCGTTGTGTCGTTGAGCTTCTGTCAGTCTTTTCATTCTCTTGTCGTCAATAGTGGCTCAAAGCAATGCATGTAGATTACCATTGATGTTGCATTTTAAAGCCTACAGGCATAGGCTTCAGCTCAGGGTGATACCCAATTTCATGATGCTCGTGCATTTCATGTAGGGAGCGTTCTAGCGACTCACTACAGACGTGAGTGTAACGTTACGTTTTTGTTAAACGTTCCTTTTTTCAAACGTTTTGTGGTCGGCAATCATTCCCTCACATGCTGGGCTTCAACGTGGATTGGTTTGTGTCAAATATTTTCCTAAAGTTCAAATTTATGTCAAGTTTCTCTTTTTGGAGAGTATATATAAATACTATGTGTTTCACGATTAAAATGCCATAGTACATGTGAATCGTTTCGTTGAGTGGTGTGTCATTGAGGGGTTGTTGCTGGGAGATGACTAAAAAATTATTTCGTGTATATTCCACACGCTATTAAATGAAAAATACCATGACACAACAGGTCCACATATTCTGATAGCTTAAAATCTTAAGCTACAGATTGTAACTATATCGAAAAGTCACATGTTTAGTTATAAATTGCCAGGCAAAGAACGTACTCAAGCATTTTCGAAGGTGATTAAAATAAAATAACGAGAAATTGTTATTGGATGATGACGTACTTGATAGGGTATCAGAGTTGTTTTTAGACCTTACGTTTGCAGTGTTTTGGCGACCGTTTGTTGTCCACAACTGTGATATTCCTGAAAATACGTCACACATCTCGGTATCACACCAGCTTCATGTTCGTAAAGTTATGTTTACGGAATTTCTTTCATACAGACAATAGGCAAATGCTCCTTTTGCGCTATTGTCAAACCTTATGGTTAAAAGAATATACTTAGAATGAAAGCATCAACGGATGATGAAATCTGACTGGAATCTTTGACCACTGTTTAATCAACGGTCATGGTATCTGAAATACGTGCATACGCATCTGTGATGACAAAGTATGCGCTAGGCAGAGGCTGTGAGGGCACCAACCTACTGACTATCAGAGTGAGCTGAAAATGTATTCATACAGTTAGTGTAACGGTCTGTCGTTGGACGAAATTTTTATCCCATGATTATAGATCGCAACACAGCTTGGTGTCCAATAGTTTTATTTACGGAGACCTGTCGTGGCCTCGTAAAACATTGAGGATTTAAAAATAATTCGCAAATGGTGTCAATTTTAAACTACAATCGCAAGGAGAATCACACATATCCTGAGGACACAACTGGCACCGCACCGTATCGCATCCAATATGCCATGTACTTCCTTTCCACTTCCGAGAACAATTTACCTACATTTACAGTTAGTTTTGATGAAATACCACTGACTGGCTGTTATTCTGACAAAATGTGTTAAATCTACTACAACTGTGTTAAATGAACGCAAGATGGTACCACACAGCACTGTGTAGCCTGCTTTACCAAATCATGGTTATGGTACTCTAGTACGCTTTAAGTGAAGCTGATCAGTGTTCCCTCTTCGTATTGCATACGTTGATATGAACTGCCGTATTGCAACAGACATATACGGTTGCAACTGCAACGTTTGTGGAGGTTTGTGTATTCATTAGTTATTGTTGTATTTGGCATATATAAATAGCAGCCACATCATGAGAGACTTTTTGTCCATTACATATTATGTCAAGGAAGAAAATCAAATCAAATGAACAGACAATCAAGAATTAGTTTACTATATCAAAGACAGATATCGAAACACACTCAGAAAAGACATCGCCTGCAATTAGGGGCAGACCGTAGGACGCAGTTAAAACAGAACTATAAGCTGTGACATAACTGAGACACGCTTTTAGCACTTGATGAACATGCTGGAATAACGATGACTGCCACACATAAAAAGTGAGTGAGTAAGTGAGTTTACTCTTGCGCCGCACTCAACAATATTCCAGCTATATATCGACGGTCCGTAAATAACTGTGTCTGGTCCAGACAATCTAGTGATCATGAGGATCGATCTACGCAATTGAGATTCCCGTTAGTCCCATGTGTGTGTGTGTGTGTGTGTGTGTGTGTGTGTGTGTGTGTCCTTGGTGTCCAATGTTCATTCGTGGTTGTGACGCATGTTACACCTCCCAAAGAATATATCATGTTAAATAGTCATGTTACTACTTCCCTTCAACGTCTAATAGGGAGATCATAGGCACAACATGATTGTATCTCTGTGATATGCGACACTGAAAGGAACTTACGTATTAAATCACTGATTAATCTTGTCTCTCTCAACAGCCGTCCTAGTATTGACTTTCACACTGTGCGACGAAGGTTGCCAACACTTTAAGACTCACAAAAGCAACCTACCTTCAGTTGTTGGCAATCTATAGTCTTTTTTTATATTGTATTGTTCACTTTAATAATATCGTTTAAGGACAACATTCTAGTTTTACTTTGACATCTGTGATACACTAGTAGTTTTACTGTTCTTCATCAATATGGCCGATGTGATGATAAATATTAAGTCACTCACTGTTACGTACAGTGGTGATCATGATGTCACACACGTGGTTGTCTGGTCCAGTTTCTTTTATACACAGACTGCGGCCATACAGCTTGAATTCTTGTGTTCGGTGTACAACATCTATGTAAAAGATAATTCGAACTTTATTTCTTGAGTAAAATATTACTATACCTTTGTTAAGAGTTAACGCCACACCCATATTTTGTGTATTTTTTACACCTTCTTGATCAAAGCATATGCTGTATAAAAGTCATTCTTAAAGAGTTCAGGGTTCATTGTTGCAATTTCCATGATGACATTGGCGTACAAATCATCGACAATTTGTTTCTTTTCTTTCAGTGATCGGGTGTCTGAGAGACCTGCCATGAAGCTGTGGTTGCTCCAGTTCCGGTGGGCCGACACCATCATTTCGGCAAACTCCTCCCTGTCATCAATTCCCTCCTCGTTCTTCTTCTGTTTCCATGAAGAATAGTAAATGTTTTTGTTTAAAATTATTTCGGATGACAAAAGACGCAGTCCTGATGCTGTGATCTGGGAATTCTCTGCTTCGAATGGCTCTCGCATTTGCAGAAGATTCCTCAAACAAAACGAGATATTTGTTTTAATAAATTCTTGTCTTGTGATTTTGCCAGAGACTGTGAATGATTTCCATACGTCTGTCATCTGTGTCACTAACCTTGCTGCAGAAAACCTTACTTGACAAGTCTTTTAATCCATATAAGCAGCAGGCGCACCAACAAAAAGTACTCAACCTTCTTTCAATTCCTTACTCCTCATCAGCAAAAATTTCTTCCAGTCCATGTGGGCTTGTTTCCTCAAAGCTTCCTTTTCTTCCTCAAGGCTGTCGTTACAAACGTAGATGGAGTCCCTATAAACTGTGGGCGGTTGAGACAGCCAGTGCACGGACATCATTCACATGATGAAATGCATGGAATCAGAAGGTACACATTGTTTGTAGAAGTCTGTTCCACAAGCACAAACATACACGTTATCCATCGCCAGGAGGTAGGATGGCGGCTCGGGAATAATTCCTGTCAAGCGTCGGAAGAGTGAGTTGAAATCATTTCCACCTTGATCTTCATGAATAACCTGAAATTGGGCATCAGTGCCGTGTCGTTCTTTAAGGGTATCTAATAGTCTCCCAAAAAATACCATGGAGCTACCATCGTCTGCTGTGCCATAATCTCCTATGTTGAACACTGAACGTTTTGGAAAAGGAATGGACACGACTAATTTGAAAACTTTGGAGTGTATTGGCTCTATATATCCAGCGTGCAGTTTTCCAAGAGTGGCTGCTTTTGGCTTTGTTGGAGAATATCTTGGAGACTTTGATACATTGACACTTGAACTGAATAATCCTGAAGACATGTATGATGGTTGAACTGAGTGACTCACACTCTTGATTTGATTCTGTTGTGAAGCTGAAATGAAGAAATGTGATATAGGACGTGTATCACAATCGCTTCAAGAGTAACCAGTCGATGATAAAGATACACTTCAGAAGCTACAATCATACCCCTGTCCGTGTCATGTCGTTTACCTGGCTCGAGCGTCTTGTCTGTCGTTGTGAAAGGTCATTTACTGAAGGTAAATGAGTTGGTTTACGCATCATGTCGCCGTATCTCAGTAGCACAGATCACTGCTTATGGTTATCATTCACAGGTTGCTGTCATACAGCATATATTTGTAACTTGCTCCTTTAAACAAGAAACAAACCATACTGGAACAATCACGATCATGTTTGACTTGGAGGGCGTACAAATGTTTAATAGTGTAAAAATGGAGAGGTCTGAATGACAAGCATTCAAATCAGAAAAACTAACCTGTTCCTCTGCAGGTACGTGTAGACTATACATCTAGGCATATATGTCGAGCAGGTGTCGCGGACTATTTATTTGCGTTCATGAAATGTTATGCACTCTCACGTCCAGAACCCTTACACAATGAACACATACTACGTAATAAACGATTAGGAATGCTGTAGTATATCATGTGAGATTGCTAACTGGGAGAGGACTGATGGGAGTGAGTGAGTGAGTGAGCAAATGTAATGCACAGTCACGTCCAGAGCCCTTACACAACGGACACAGACTTCTTATTTGTATGGTTCCATACCTACTTTAAAGGTTCCCCAATGACTTTGGTATGGATAGGTACATAGTATACAATGCTATGTATTTAAAGATTAAGAATGCTTTAGTGTATTATGCAGGGGTTAAAAAATATTTTAAAAAGTCACTTGTCTTAAGTTTCCACTTGCCCTGATTTTATGAAATAATCATGATGGTGTAATTATGAAAGAATATATCAACATGGTATTTGATGTTAATGTTTACTGGACTATTTCTTGAAAAGTGATAAATAGCAAAGAAAGATAACTCTACTTTATTATCATTGCGAAATGTAATAGCTACATTTTGAGCAGATATGAAATTAAATCAAAGTTTATTTGCAGTTTGAAACCATAAATGGAAATTATCTAGTAGCCCACGGACAAGTAAGATGACATAATTTGATTGCCCGAAAGGAAAACTGACTTGTCCCGGGCTTCGGGCGATGGGATTTTTCAACCCCTGATTATGTCGTTTCGTTGAGTGGTGTGTAACTAAGAGATTGCTAACTGGGAGATGACTAATCTCCATATACACACGTGATTTCTGCAGGTGTAAAGGCAACATGGCGTGTATGTGATGAGATATTAGAGTTTATATGTAACCTGGGAGCGCTGTACAATCAATATCTAGTGTACCCTAGATTGGACACAACGTCGTACACCGCCGCCAGTCGTCGTATTCGTTGCAGAGGAAAATGTCGCCATTTCTATCTGGTGCAAAGCTGCTTAGATTTTGAACAGGTGATACAGGTGTTTCTATCTGTCGTCCTATAAAGTCCTAAATGTGCTCAAGGAGGTTCAGACATGGACTTATGGCTGCCTCCAAGCTATCACTTACATGATAAATAAATTGGCTTTCGTCAGAACAATGTATTATCAGATTCCGGCTATGCCATAGTAAACACCAAGCCAAACGTACTTTTTGGTGATGATCGCTCGCAGAGGACGCCTGATGACTCTTCTAGAGTTACAACCGACTCTCTTCTCGTAGGTGATTGTAGGCAGTTGTGCTTTAATTAGAGCAGTGTGGCAGTTGGTTTACGTCGACTGGACCTCAGTATTGCCCAGTCTTCATGATCGGACGTCACCCTGGGTCGTCCAGAACGTAGGCGATCCTTCACCTCATTGGTTTCCCTGTATGTTCTGACCACACGACTGACCACTGTGTAAGGGACATTGATTTTCCGACCAGTTGCTTAAAAGGAAATACCGGGGTTGTGCATACCTATAATTTGTCATCTCCTCCATCTGATAATCTTCTGCGTACTATAGTCGCAGGATAATGTTTGAAGATTGTAACCCAGGCAGATTAAATACTGACATGTGGAACGTGCACCAACTGCACGTGTGAAAAACTCGTGGTTTTGCTTCTGGAAATGCTGCACAGGGTTTGTTTGGGAGACACTTTCCACCACTTGCAATAATGTCTTAAATGAATATTATTATCGTCATACACAGGCTGAACTGGGTCAACATGTTTCGGGGTTCTCTACTTTTCCCCCAGGGGTTAAACTTAACTACCTCATAGTTTAAATAAATAGTGTTCTCGTTTTCACCGCCGTTTCCTTTGGTTCATACATGACTGAATGAGCATTCATCGCCAATGTCTATTTATGTAGCCATAACATTTTTCACAATACTTATTGTCATTACTTATTTGGCAAGGTTCATTTGAAGGAATGTTTTTGACATAATAGACATTAACTTTAACTTTACCATTAGTAGCGCTTTGTATCTGATGTCTTGAATCAGCGACACCTGCTGTTCATGAAGCAAGCAGCACATCACACTTACATTCCAGGAGGAATAGTGTGAGTTATATACGGTAGCTTCAGACATTGAGATACTCAGTCACTACATTTAGAAGCTAGCCCCAAAATGTGGTGTAACATGTGTAACGTGTGGAATATGTTGAATAACACTTTTTCGGTAAAGTAATATTCTAGTACATTTCCCAAAGCGATGGCGACGCTTATCTCCTTCAGTGATCATACGCTTGTCTCAAAGATTAAGTGGTACGTGTTTAAGTACCAACTCTAGCACGGTGAAACTGCGATGGCTCATTAAATCAGTAATGGTTCCTTAGACGATACACTACTACTTGGTTCACTGTGGTTATTCTAGGGCGAATACAACTTGGTGATTGAAAACCAGACTACTGGATCAGATCAAATAGGAAAACCATTTGGTTTCATACTACAGACATCACCTTAAGGATGCAATATATCAAATGGATCGAAATCTTGGTAAAGGCCGAAACTGCTTTTTTGAAAGTTCTCTCTTCAGTGAAATTTGGTTAGCCTAAATTGTAGTGTTCCACAGTAATCCATTTTGTATATCTATATCCGCCCACGCCTGAGATTGCGCCGAGTCTTCAACGAAACAAATTTAGATACTAAAGTAAATGTTTGTTGTCCATGGCATAACCTCCGCCATCATAGGCAGCATAAGGACAAACCAGAACCAGTGAAGAGATGGATCAAATGAATCCATTCACCTTAGCGCATTTAAATGTTATGATTTTGGAACAAGTAACGTTGCGTTAATTTCACAATATGGCTCTATACGAATATAAAACTGCGACTTTCTTGCTGCTGTAAAGATGGGATGAAATAGATTCTTTTTATGATACGGTGGGGGACATGATTCGGACAAAAACATTTCTTTTCAAGTTTACTCTCAGCTCGTCAGTCAGAATGAACAGGGCTCACCTCTTTCCTAACACTTTTTATAGATGTTAAAGCCCGCACTAGTATCTCGGGCTGTTTACGGTTTGGATATAGACTCGTCAGTCACCGAAGTCCGTCGGTGGATCCACAACACTTTATTTAGCGTCTAAATAAGCAATTACATGATAGTGCAGCAACGGCCAGGCAGCATCGCAGAGGTGATCGTCAGCCCACCTGCCTAGCCGCTGTCGAGTACTCTTACAACAAGAATTCAACGTAGATACTACCTATCAAAAGTGTAGACTCACTACTACTGTCAATGTAGCCACTTACTTCAGTCAACTGATCTAAACTAGATGTATGTATGTATGTATGTATGTGTATGTATGAGATAGATTATCTTTATTTCCTCCAAAAATATGAAGATTGTTTCATGTTACAACAAGGTGTCAAGTTGAATATACAATGACTCAGTAGACAGTTAATTGTGCAGATATTTTAGAATGACAGACTGACATAAACTCAGCCACTAATAACATAACTTCCACCCATTCTGTCGTATTTAAGTTACCAAGTGTTGTACAAGATCCACCAAGTAAATCAGCAATTATTACATCGTCATCATTTTCCCAAAAGTCAACAAAATCAGATATTGATATAATATCACAAATCCTTTCAAACATATCATTTCTCAAATCATTAAGATGTGTACAGGACATAATAACATGTTTAACAATATCAGAAGCTACTATTCCACATATACACTCTCTGGATTCAATCTTTTTACAGCCAATGTGAATAATATGAGAGAGTTTGTAAAATTTAGGCTTTTTAATCAAGGCTAGTTCCCACAGTCTACTTGGATTAAAAGGCTCTCGGATAAGGCAATATCTGGAGAGATCCTCTCTCACTGCTATCTGATGACACAACAGACTCTCGTAAGCATCACAGATTCTGGATTTAACAATATCATTCCATTTTGCTTTAGTACATATAACCCCTGTTGTGGTGTATGTATTAACAGCGTCAAACAAGCCATACTTGTTTACGAGCTTAACCATGTACAGGATAGGTGATGGGGATTTACCAATGGTAGTCATACATCTGGATTCAAATAGACGATGAAGAAATAATTGTTTAACAACATAGGCATCATTTAGACGGCAGATTCTACCAAACATAATCAAACAAGATTTTTCTATATACCCTTGAATTGGCAGTAGGCCCAGGGTATCTAGAACCACAGGAGAAGCAGTGTGTTTAGGCAGACCTTGTACCTTTCTACAGAAATACCTTTGTGTTAACTCCAACATGTCCAATTCTTTTGACGTTAAACTGCTCCAGACAGTACAACCATATAAAGCACATGGTAAAATGACATTGTTCCATATACGACAAGCACAAATAGGATTGAGTGAACCATAGCACAAGCCAAGGTCAGGATACATATTAACCAGTTTACGTGCTTTTTCACATGATGACATTGTTCTATCATACGATTTATTACATGAAGACAACTGAACTCCAGCGTACGTAACCGATTGCATGAGAGGGATGGCCACAGAACCAAGATACAGACTAACTGGTGTAAGATATCTGTCTGTATTGAATACAAGCAAGGCACTTTTACTGACGTTATACTTCAATTTCCACTTCAAACCATAATCGTACACAGCTTCTAGAAGAGTCTGAGAGTTATGTGGATTGCTGGAGGTTAAAGTAGTATCATCAGCAAGAAGAATACCTGGACAGTGGCCCCATGGAAGCTTGAGACCTAAACCCGACTTATCTAAACTCTGCATTAGATCGTTGATGTACAGGCTGAATAGCCAAGCGGAAATGACTCGCCCCTGTCCTACACCTTGACTGATTTTAAAGCTATCTGACAGGAAACCAGCATAGGAAACACATGATTGCATGGACAAGTATGACATTCGAAGCAGTCTCCAGATTTTACCTCTTATACCGAGGTTATACAACTTGAGAAACAATCCATCCAACCAAACTCGATCAAAGGCCTTCTCATTATCGAGAAATACACAATACACTGGGGATTTTCTTTCTCTATAGTATGAAATGGTTTCTATCAAGGTCAGTGCAGCTGTATCAGCTCCAAGATGTTTTCGAAACCCAAACTGGAGGCGATGTGGATAGTTACTTAGCTTAAGTGAAGTCCATCTTTCAATTCTAGACAAAATGAGACGTTCAAATAGTTTGCCTATAGTTGATGTAAGGGTTATCCCACGGTAATTGGAGGGTCGCATTTACTCTTCCCTTTCCTTTATGTATTGGTATGATATGGCCAATATTATATATCTCTGGGATATACTCATACTTTAAGATGTTATTAAACAGGACACAGAGCTGGGATGTTAGGGACCTGCCTGCATACTTTAAGTGCTCATTACACAAGCTATCAGGGCCAGGAGATTTGCCATTCTTAAGGCGTTTTAATGAAGAGACGATTTCATCACTGGTAAATGGAACATCCAATATTTCTTGGAAAATATCTTGCTTATTGTGAACAATAGAAGACATTTCATCACAAACACCCTTTTGAAAATTATGATCATAATCGTCTAGTTCAGAAGGTGTAGCAAGTTTACAGAAATATTTGCCAAATGAGTTACATATCTCTTGAGAAGTGCTGCTAATTTCAGATTCAAAAGTTAAGGTTCTTATATGCCCCTTTTTATTTTTCAATCTTTTGGTTGTTCTAAAAAAGTCGTTTATGTACTATTCAGCAGCATTATAAACTTCCTGTAGCTTTTCATTTTCCGATTTTCGCTTCGATGTTCTAAACATTCTTCTGAACACAGACTTTGCTTGTTTACATTGTACATATGAAACATCATCTTTTGAGCGTGGTTTACCCTTTTCTACCCAAATCTTACGTCTTCTTCGCATATCAACATGGAGGGGTTTAATATTGTCTCTCTTCCAGCCAGGGTTAAGATATGGTCGGAAAGAAGTTACTGGAATGTATGCAACAGCTGTTGCTAGAAGACATTGGGTAATGTACTCATTATGTGCTTCAATACAGTCACTAGCACATGAATAACTATCAGGGGTAAAATCCAGTCCACGGAAACAGTTTTCTGTTTCATGGCAATAGAGGGTGTGTTCGTCACAGCTTGCTTTACGCCAGTTCTGTCTATATCCGCTAGACTGAGTTGGTTCTGGTAGAACATTGAAGGTCATCATCACAGGTAGATGGTCCGATACTGTGAAGGAGCGTTGGTATCTATGCAGTGGGTTAACACACTGCTCATGTTGTCATCTCTAATGAATATGTAGTCTATCAGCGATTTGACAGTTTCACTTTTGTTTCTGTAGGAGCACGCCATCTTGTCGTGTAGAGGTATAACAGATAATAGATGTCTTGTGTTCAAAGCCCGCCACAGATGTCTAGCACGCAGTTTCAACGCACAAGCTTGCCGTAGGTCTGCATTAAAGTCTCCCATAATCAAAGTAGTACCAATCTGAGAATAAATGTCATACAATGCCATGACGTCGTTGAGAGCTTCTATATAAGCACTATCAGGAACATTGGACGACGGGAGGTGGGTACCGAGTAGAAATAAGCTTTGTGAAGAAAGTTTGATTTCAACTGCTATTATCCTGTCACTCGGTGTGTCAATCTGCCGCATAGATCGACATATAGCAGAACGTATGAAGAAGCAGACGCCGCCAGATCCGCGTTGATTACGTTCGTGTTGTTGCGAGCATTTAACGAACACATTAAAATCACTGTTTATGGACTCAAGGAAATGTTCATTATGCGACTGAAGCCAGTGTTCACATACAAAGACAATATCACATGTTCTTAGTTGTTCTGTAAGATGGTTTGTTCCGTACATAACTCCTCTCACATTCCAGGTAAGTAAATGGAAAGTCATGAGAAGAAAAGTCAATGGTATAAATGATGTCATGTTCATATTAATCATGTCGACTTATAATCGTTTCCATACCATTCTTTGCTTGGAACCCATTCTCTGCATCTCACTCCATCTGGCCAAAACTTGCTGTCTTGGGTTATCTTTCTGGCATCATCTTCAGACGCGTTGATACGGATGGTGAAGGTGGGGTTATCTCCCTTCCAGTGTTTGAGAAGCTGGGTGTGGGTGACATTAACCTTTCGTTGTTGTGCATAGTCACAGATGCCATCTTGCACTGTTTCAAATTGTTCATCAGCACTGACATATGATAGTACTAGTCTCTTAGTCTTCACTTTAACTGATCCGCGAAATGCTCTTTCCCAGTGTGTATCGAAGACAACGCGACGTTGTGTAGTCTCTTTGTTTTGATTGGATATCCCCACTTTCATCCTTGTTAGTACATGATGATTATCTGCTTGTACCTGAATTTGAGGTGTCACGCTTGGTTGGGCATTACTGGCTGGGGAAAAATAGGCGAGTCCGGGTGGAGATCAGAGCGCAAGCTCGGGCTCGGGCTAGTAGGTGATTGGACCATTGTTGCATATGTCGGACTCAGCTTGTCTGTTGACAAGTTCGCATTGTCTGTCGCTGCAATCTTGGTTCGAGTATTTATACAGTCTATTTTCCCATCAATTGTAGTGGCCTTTTTGTTAATTGCTAAGAGTTCATCAGAGATTGTCGTTTCTAGTGAAAGAATGTGTTTTTCTTTTCGTAAAACTTCTCCTCTCAATAAATTGTTTTCTGATGTAAGAATATCCAACTGAGATGATAGATGGTGATTTTCATCTGACTGACGTTTCACCTCATCATTTTTTCTTTCCCATGAAGTAATGAGCTCAAGCATGTCTGATGAGTATTTATCATAAAACGACTCAAGAGTCGTTTGTAGATACATAACTTTGCTTACAGTTTCTTCATGCATATTAATCATTCGAGTGAACATCATAGATAGCACATCTTTACTCTCTTTTGTACTTGCCTCACTGCCCCGTTCATCATTATTTTTCGTAGACGCTTTACTTTCCCTCAGTTTATGTCGACTTAAAACTTCAGTTTGAAGAACATGTGCACTCACCGACCCCTGAACAAAACTGTATAGGTGGTAAACATCAGCAGCATATTTCTGTATCACAGATTTTCCTACCTCCGCCCTGTTGACACGTTTTGTCAATGAGCCTTCTGGGAACATTTCACATTTCTCTTTCGAAATATCATACAGTGACTGTCGAACTGCATTTAATCCGTCTTTATCCTCTCTGTACACATCTACCAGCTTCTTCTCCGCTGTAAGTTTATCACACCCACCAATAAGCTCATCGAGGTCCTTGAACATTTCATGATCTCTCACGTCAGTGGGTTGTGTATCATAGATGGTATCCGACTCATTCATCTTGACACATACCTTGATAGTGTTCCAAATATCAAAGATTGTTTATCCAGATGTATCCAAATCACAAGCTCAGATAATACTCTCAGACATGTGCTGCATTGCATTGATTCTTCAGTAGGCTTAGTACATAGGGATTTATGTGATACGGGAGACGCGCAAAACACGTCCGTCCAGCTCGGTGGTCGGCTCATGTTGAAAGATAACTCTACTTTATTATCATTGCGAAATGTAATAGCTACATTTTGAGCAGATTTGAAATTAAATCAAAGTTTATTTGCAGTTTGAAACCATAAATGGAAATTATCTAGTAGCCCACGGACAAGTAAGATGACATTATTTGATTGCCCGAAAGGAAACGTGGGCGATCCTTCACCTGACTGGTTTCCCTGTATGTTCTGACCACACGACTGACAACTGTGTAAGGGACATTGATTTTCCGACCAGTTGCTTAAAAGGAAATACCGGGATTGTGCATACCTATAATTTGTCATCTCCATCTGATAATCTTCTGCGTACTATAGTCGCAGGATCATGTTTGAAGATTGTAACCCAGGCAGATTAAACACTGACATGTGGAACGTGCACGAACTGCACGTGTGAAAACCTCGTGGTTTTGCTTCTGGAAATGCTGCACAGGGTTTCTTTGGGAGACACTTTCCACCACTTGCAATAATTTCTTAAATTAATATTATTATCGTCATACACAACAACATATTTGGGGGTTCTCTACTTTTTCCCAGGGGTGAATTAGTCCGAAACTTAACTACCTCATAGTTAAATAGATAGTGTTCTTGTTTTCACCGCCGTTTCCTTTGGTTCATACATGACTGAATGAGCATTCATCGCCAATGTCTATTTATGTAGCCATAACATTTTTCACAATACTTATTGTCATTACTTCTTTGGCAAGGTTCATTTGAAGGAATGTTTTTGACATAATAGACATAAACTTTAACTTTACCATTAGTAGCGCTTTGTATCTGATGTCTTGAATCAGCGACACCTGCTGTTCATGAAGCAAGCAGCACATCACACTTACATTCCAGCAGGAATAGTGTGAGTTATATACGGTAGCTTCAGACATTGAGATACTCAGTCACTACTTTTAGAAGCTAGCCCCAAAATGTGGTGTAACATGTGTAACGTATGGAATATGTTGAATAACACTTTTTCGGTAAAGTAATATTCTAGTACATTTCCCAAAGCGATGGCGACGCTTATCTCCTTCAGTGATCATACGCTTGTCTCAAAGATTAAGTGGTACGTGTTTAAGTACCAACTCTAGCACGGTGAAACTGCTAATGGCTCATTAAATATCAGTAATGGTTCTTTAGACGATACACTACTACTTGGATCACTGTGGGTATTCTAGGGCGAATACAACTTGGTGATTGAAAACCAGACTACTGGATCAGATCAAATAGAAAAACCATTTGGTTTCATACTACAGACATCACCTTAAGGATGCAATATATCAAATGGATCGAAATCTTGGTAAATGCAGAAACTGCTTTTTTGAAAGTTCTCTCTTCAGTGAAATTCGGTTAGCCTAAATTGTAGTGTTCCACAGTAATCCATTTTGTATATCTATATCCGCCCACACGTGAGATTGCGCCGAGTCTTCAACGAAACAAATTTAGATACTAAAGTAAATGTTTGTTGTCCATGGCATAACCTCCGTCATCATAGGCAGCATAAGGACAAACCAGAACCAGTGAAGAGATGGATCAAATGAATCCATTCACCTTAGCGCATTTAAATGTTATGATTTTGGAACAAGTAACGTCGCGTTAATTTCACAATATGGCTCTATACGAATATAAAACTGCGACTTTCTTGCTGCTGTAAAGATGGGATGAAATAGATTCTTTTTATGATACGGTGGGGGACATGATTCGGACCAAAACATCTCTTTGCTAACACCTTTTATAGATGTTAAAGCCCGCACTAGTATCTCGGGCTGTTTACGGTTTGGATATAGACTCGTCAGTCACCGAAGTCCGTCGGTGGATCCACAACACTTTATTTAGCGTCTAAATAAGCAATTACATGATAGTGCAGCAACGGTCAGGCAGCATCGCAGAGGCGATCGTCAGCCCACCTGCCTAGCCGCTGTCGAGTACTCTTACAACAAGAATTCAACGTAGATACTACCCATCAAAAGTGTATTGACTACTGTCAATGTAGCCACTTACTTCAGTCAACTGATCTAAACTAGATGTATGTATGTATGTATGTATATGTATGTATATGTATGTATGTATGTATGTATGTATGTATGTATGTATGTATGTATGTATGTATGTATGTATGTATGTATGTATGTATGTATGTATGTATGTATGTATGTATGTATGTATGTATGTGTGTATATGTATGTGCATGCGTGTGTATGTATGCATGCGTGTGTGTATGTGTATATATGTATGTGCATGCGTGTGTATGTATGCATGCGTGTGTGTATGTGTATATATGTATGTGCATGCGTGTGTATGTATGCATGCGTGTGTGTATGAGTGTGCACATCCATATATGCATGTTAATGTGCGTGTGTAAACGTTTGTATAAATATCTATGCTACTTTATTCTTTCAATACTGATATGGTTGCCTTAGGGTATCGTCTAATCATTTCTGAAGTACGAAAGAGTTGTGAGATCGTTCATGTCCTGCTCCGATGTTGTTGTATCGCTGTGACCGCCCTTTAACTTGCCTGACCCTGAAATCCAGACCAACGCAAATCTACAATGGTTGAGCAAGTCTATAGTACCTCACTTCTTAGTATTTAGAATTCCGTTTTATTTCGTACGAATGATTTATTTGGTCAACAGACTCTCAGTCTACATTTGAACATTACGCAAAGCAGACATGTATGTATGTATGTATGTATATACATAACATATAATGTGTGTTTTAAGTGAGTCTAAACTATTGCTGGGTAGTATATAATATATCACAGACTGTCCGGCAGCCCTGTATCATATCCCGGAACATGTATGGTCAGCCTGCAGTATCCTGCACCTCATCCACACTATTAAAACTTCCATGACCAACCGGCCATACATACCCTAAGGTTAATTACTTGCAGTTGACCTGCACATGGCTGTGCTGATGACTATGATCATGAGCTGCTGCTATTTAATTTAATTTGACAGCACTGTGAATATTCAGAGAGAAATCTTTAAATTCACTCAGAGAATATACAAGCATGCCTATACTCCCTTTTAAGAACCATATCTCGCAGTAGTTTGTACGATACCAGGCCTTTCCTGCTCATTTCAGCTAAATGCAATAGGGACTCAAGAGGCGACTGTCCAGACATCAGTGTATATCATTGGACATAGATATTATTCTGCTTTTCTCAACGTTTAATTTAGTAATCACATTTTCTTCACTTAAGTTGGGGATGGGGCTTGGGTGAGGGTGGGGTAAGGTAGCAAAGTTGTTAAAGCGCCACTAGACCCGGGTTCTAATTTACTCCTGGCTTCCCTTCAGGGCATGGCTTGGACATCTTACTACTTTACACATATACACTCTTTCCGGCTTTCATTGATCTGATGAAAGCCGGGTAATACTATAATTTAAACATTGTGTTCCATGTGTGGAGGTGTGTGGCCCTGTACATTGAGCTCAGGTTACGAATCAGTTGAAATTAAGCAAAGTTGAGCGCTGAGAGTCCTTGGATGGGTAACTGTGGCAGCTGACATCTGAGAGTTTCTTGGACTTCAGTCCTGCCCCACAACGAAGCACACGTGATACATGCGGTTTAGGCAACCTTAGGCAAGTGAGTTTCTTCAAAGATGGCTCTGTTCACTCAGCAGAGAATGGGTACCCGGTGGGATAAGCCATGTGGTTATAACTTTCTAGCGCTTCACAGGCAGCTTGGGTTACCCCAGGTTATATTGAGATTGTGCGCTTTCAGTATCCTTACGCATGGATATATGCGCGGTACATATTCAATATGCTATTATTATCATGTTTACAGACAAAGATGAAAATGCAGCAGAGAGGGTTCGGATGATCCTGGCATATTCAGCTGGTAAGCCTCATCATCAGCTCAGGGCCCTTGTCCCCTCTACACGCAGCCAAGACAGCGAATGGGACTTCTCCCATGAAACCCTGCCCAGTCGAACCCACCAAGAACTTCCCGGAGCATATGGAGACTCCCCAAAACTGCAGCCTTCTACATTACACATAGCGTCAGAGCAGCTGTGCTCCCGGTAGAAAAACCGGGCACTCGACTGAACAATGGGGAGTTTGAAGACAGTGTACTTAGGATGCAAGCAAGTCAATTCAAAGGTGAGATCCGCATACTTAGCATGCTTTTCCTGAATCTTGCAATTCACATTGCTGTCAAAAGGGACAGAAAATTCAATGATATAAATAAGTTCATTGGCTTTATCTAAAAGGACAAGATCAGGTTTGTTGGCTGGAATTCTTCTGAGGCTGTAAATGAGCCTATTCCACAGAAGTTTGAAAGCACCATTTTCCATGACGCCCTGGACATGTTCAGGGTCGTACCATGGATGTACCTCGGAGTCAAAGCCACAGACATGACGGAGACGGTAGTAAAAGCAACGAGCTATGTCATCATGTCGTTTAAGATATCCTGTTTGTGCCAGAGAAGGGCATCCACTGACAAGGTGTTGGACAGTCTCTGTGAATTCGGTGCAAAGTCGACATTTCATATCGATATTTTCTTTAAGAATCACATTTGGCAATAACGAGTGGAAATTGACTGGTCCTGAGCAGCAAAAAGAATGCCCTGTTTCACATTACGGACCAGTTGACTTCATCCAGGCGAAGGAGTCGGTTGGATTGCTATTCTGTTCCACGTACTGCATGTACATACGATGCAATGGAATTCCTTGCTTTCATCATGAGTCTTGAAATGCATCACCAGAGGATCAGCCGATAAATAATATGTGCAACAGTACACAATAAATTATATCGTGAAGAGCCCCCACATTAATCAAACCCCTGCCTCCAGAATTGATTTGTATGTATAAACGATTAAGAGAGGAACGAGGGTGGTGGGCTCTGTTATCAGACATGATCCTTCTGGTCAGGCTCTGGATGTCTTGTTTTGTCCTATCAACTACTACAAAGGAATAGGAAAAGACCGGCACAGCAAAGGTAATGATGGCTTTGACATTGTTTCGAGCATTCAGCTCTGAGCTCCAAGTTTTCTTTAAGCGAGATTTATACTCAGCCTGAAGTTTGTCTTGAATTTGGGCATTCTGGAGCTTGTCTCGAACTTGCATTCCAGGACAGGTGTCGGCACAAAATTCTCAATAACTCCTCCCAGTTGTAACTTGACCGATCCATCATTAGTTACCTTGCCACGTTTCAAATGAAGAGTATTACATTTGTTGTGTCCAAATGCCACGCCAATATCATTAGAAAGAACCTCGACAAGGAGAACCTGTTCTTTCAAATTGGTATCTCCTTTAGCTTGCAGGCCATCCTGTTGCTTTCGCACACTCAAGTAGTGTGGTTTTAAGATAGTTGAACCAAGATATTCTTGGTCGGGCTCTGTGCTTTCCCCTGGGGTAAGTCCCAGCTCCGATATGGTTGGTGTCACTACCCGAGGAAGGCTGACTGGACTGCTGTGTTAAGAGATGATATGCTCCTTGTTTGTCTGTGACCCAGTAAGAAAACAAGCTTCGAGGGTCAGCCTAAACTAGGTGATGTACGTTTAGTTCAGGCAATATAATTCCCCTACCTAGGCCTACCACGGAGACGCTGACATGCAGAAATCTGCTCGTCATGTCCTTGCCAATACACTGGGCCGTTATATAGTTGAATAACTGAAAGAGTAAAGTGTATTGAATCTCATATCTGTATGTGTGTCGCAAGCAGCTATTCACCCTTTCAGTTGACATTGTATTGTCGTCAGGGGTGGTGATCAACGACTAGCGCCCAACGACCAATTGGGTCATAAGGTATCAATAGTTATCAAGGGACTTCTTGAAGTCGTCAGTCGTCAGTCTTTTTACGGTGTTCTACGAATTACTGCTTTGGAAGGGAGGTGAGAGAGCACAAATGTTAAATTATTTTAAATTAATAATACTTGTTATTCCTCATGTCGCATGCCACCATTGTCTATGATACAATAGCGCAGCATTGAGATATCAGATCCTTTCAAGATTTAAATTTTACTGAAAATATTTATCGCATTACTATGAAAGTATGACATTTTAACGTTTGGGCTGAAATCAGCTGTAGTTCTCGAAGTGTTTAAATGAAAATATTGCAAATCTCATTTCGTGATAATTAACTATTGTATTTGGAAAGTAATCTGCATCGGAACCTACATATTTAACATTTGGATCGTATAGTACTTGCTTCAGTATTCGACAACTCCTATTGTAACATTTACACAACGGTGCGGTGGGGTAGCCTAATGGTTAATGCGTCCGCTCGTCTCGCTTAAGACCAAGGTTCCATTCCCCACATGCGGCATATGTGAATCCCATTTCTGCTGTCTTTGGCCGTGATATTGATGGAATGTTGCTAAAGGCGGCGTAAAATCATACTCAATCTCACACTCATTTACACAACATGTAACAGTTACTTTTAGGTGATATTTTTCATTGCATAAACCATTTTGAGTACGAAAGTGGTTTCGGTTTGTTACTTCCAAGAAATCATGAACAACTTGTAGATACTAGAGAACATTCCAAAACTGACAAGTCTTACACGGACAATGTATGGAGGTCATTCATTATCGGAAACACGACAGTTAGTGTGAATTACTTTGCCTTCCTTTCGTAAATTAACTATTATTATTATATCAGTTTTCATTTCCTCGTGGCTTCCCTACATCAAAAAAAACACCACGTCTGTCATTGTTAGAAGGAATAATATTACACTCTTCTAAAAATGAAACACATATACCATGTTTAGAAGAATTTATTGCGCTAGTTTAAGAGCAATTATTTCATGTAGTTTCAATGGTAAAAAGGGGGGAAATCACACGTCTATAGATACTACTTTATTGTTGTGTTTCTGTTTACTTGAGTCCACAAGATGGGTTCAAAGTCTGTACTTTGTACAATGACTGCTCGGCACTGTCTCGGCACAGACTGGCTGGATAAGTGGAATTCGTACTAATTAGTTATTATTACATATCAGTTCTAATTTACTCTCCGTCTGGAGAGCGTAAAGTCGCATGTTCGATCCCCGGCCGCGTCATACCAAAAGACGTTAAAATATGGTACTTGTTGTTTCCTACTTGACTTTAGACTGGTCGGTTCTATATAACGTGTCTGAGTGGGGTATGCTTAACTGCGGCATAGTATCTCAGTTAGCACTATAAAACCAACTTAAGTCTGGGCTAGTACAAGTAGCCACACATACACAAGCATGCACGTCGTCATATGAGCGAAATGTTCTTATGCACGACGTTAAACCCCATTTCACGTCACTTCTAATTTACTCCTGCCTTTCCTACATAAAAGCTCCCATACTTTCATTGACCCGACGAAGGTGTAATATTAAAATCCGAAACAGTGGCAAGCCGCCTCTGTGCCTTCATTCTGATTGTAAAAATTTCGTCTTGTTCGCTCATCTCCCAGACGATATATAGTACTGCTGCCGTTTCAACTATGATACTGTTGAAATATCTGAAAGAGATTAACATAGTTGATCTCATATACACAAGTGTTGCAAGAGCCTATTCGCCCATGCACAACTGACATTGTCGGGTTCATTCGTGACCCACTTGTGGCCCTGTAGAAATATTGCATGCCTGCCTATGAACACTCGAAGCACTTCAAACAGAACGGTAACTCTATTTCTGAGTAATTCTAATAGTTACAAGTCTCGCACATTGCTGTGGGTGTGAAACAGTACGCTTTTACTATGGTACGGTCCGTACTTTGGTACAAGGCCTTCGGTTCGGTTCGGTTCGTTTCGGTTCGGTATATGAAATATAACCGTCTAGCAAAGAAATGCATACATTTTGCCAAAGATTACATTTCCAGACATTTTAGAAAAGTTTTTTAAAAAGTTGATAAAACGATGGTACGAAAACCGAACATACCGAATTTTTTTTAATTGCTTTACTGTATACCGAACCGAAGGCAAATACCGCGGTTCTACTAAGACTGGGGTATACCGTTTCACTCCTACATTGCTGTAATTAATAAACGAATTAAACCTCTTTAAAATACTACAGGTACAGGTATGTTTGTAAAAAACAATTATTTGAAACGTATTGTATGGTAATTATTCTCAGATGTTCGTGTTTTATTTCGAAATGTACATCTAAATAATGTCGTAAAGTTAATAAAGAATAAAATATGTCCATTCAGTATAAATTAATTTCTTCAATTCTGGTTGACATTTAGGAATCGCGGATGAAACCATTGTCCTTGAAGAGGTAATTGTTATGATATTTTGATGTAATAGGTCTAAATACAGGCACATTTGTCAATACAAGGTGAAATAAAATGTAAAACATTTAGAATTTGTAGGTTCAGAGTTTGGAATAACGGAATGGTATTTCAAGTGCCATTGCGTATATAGGCATAAAGACAATATGAAACACGACCCCATTGTTCCGATGTTTCACTTTCTATTCACTTAACCTCATAAACGTCCGTAAACAACGTTTAAATGTACGTTTGTAAGGGTTTTAATGGAAAATATAGTACCCATAAAAATCATGTCAAGGATATGTGCATGGTCAACTCAAAGATCTATATATTCTCTTTATGAATCGATGATACCTCAAATCCTTATTTTCTCATCTAACAAAGATCTTAACAAAGCATCAATTAAGCGGCTATTTTGTAACATTGCTTCTGAAAAAGTATAACTCTGGAATTGTCTCAAGTTATTGATCCGGTAATGACTTCGAGGAATCATTAAATTCCTCTCATACACTGTATATATAGCTTCGATATAGATATATTGTAATCAATTTAGCATTTGTTTTCTCACTGCTGCCTGCCAAAGGCATTAATGCGAAGAACACTGTTGATGAAATTAAAGTGCCTATACAGACTGTCCCATTTCTAGTGTCCCCCGCCGTGATATTGCTGGAATATTGCTAAAACCGGGTAAAATCATAATCACTCACTAACTCATTTACTCATCATGTAACAGTTACTTTTAGTTGATTTAATGACTGCATAAACTGTGTAAGGTAAGGTAAGGTAAGGTAAGGTAAGGTAAGGTAAGGTAAGGTAAGGTAAGGTAAGGTAAGGTAAGGTAAGGTAAGGTAAGGTAAGGTAAGGTAAGGTAAGGTAAGGTAAGGTAAGGTACGGTACGGTACGGTAAGGTAAGGTAAGGTAAGGTAAGGATGAATGTAAGGTAAGGTAAGGTAAGGTAAGGTAAGGTAAGGTAAGGTAAGGTAAGGTTACATAATCCCGAGGGAAATTCATATTGCACAGTTGATTATACTAAAATGTTGCATTAAATACCGTACCGTCTAAAATAAACCCGTCCTACAAATTGTTGTCTATAATGTCAAGCGAAATCTTCAAAGACCAAATCGTCGAGGGTTGTCGAAATGATAAACCATCAAGTTTACTTAAATCGAATTTTGCTTACGACGGAGCCTTGTGGCCTCATCATTACTGCTGGAATATTGCTATAAGCGGCGATAAATTACACTCACTCGCTCTTTGTCGTGTGTCATGCATATCTTCGCTCAAACATTTTGCTGTCCTATGGGAAGCAGTTGATTTAAATATTTCTTTATATTGTAGAGTGTGAAAGCGGACATATATGGCTTATTCAACGACATATGGAGATATGCATCGAGCCTTTAGGAACTTTGCCATCCAGGACGGCTACTCTGAAGACCCAGAAGGATCAGGCTTGAAGTATGCCACGTTAGATTTGAGGACCACACACCGAAGTGTCAAGCAAGCTCCACCAAAAGTGACTAGTGGAATGATGTGGACAGATGAAGATTTTCCTCCAAGCAGAGCAGTAACTGGTTGTGCTTCCGAGACACTCGTGTGGTATAGGCCGCATGTAAGCTCATATGTATTATGTAAATAGCAAAGCACGTACTGTGATAAGGGGCGGCAATGCTTCATGTAGGTCTCGCGAGGCGCTACTTCCGCTAGTAAGCTAGTTGCCGGCTTCTTATGCGATTTGCGAGACTTGCGAAGCGGGAGACGGGGCCCAGCGTACTTCCGGTGCCAAATTTCCGGTGACAAGCGTATGTTCAAGAACCAGTTCTGGTTCCAAATTGCGCGACCGCCAGATATGACGTTGATAGACCTGACCAAGCGTAGAACCATGCTTGGCTGTCCCAGCTGTTGGCTAATTTTGGGATGGTATGAAAAGGTATGAAACGTTGTTTGTCACCGGAAGTATAAAGGTCTCGCGTAGTACCGTGGCCTACTTATTGGCCCTAGTTTGAAACATACCTGTGACTAAACGCCGTCGCGTAGCAGATGCGTTTAATATTCATTCATTTCGAAGCCTTATTTAGGGTCGATGTTACATGTTTCTTTACGTACTTCCATACTCATGGGGGCGGTGGGGTAGCCTAATGGTTAAAGCGTTGGCTCGTCATGTCGAAGACCCGGGTTCGAATCCCCACATGGGCACAATGTGTGAAGCCCATTTCTGGTGTCCCCCGCCGTGATGTTGCTGGAATATTGCTTAAAGCGGCGTAAAACTCAGTCAGTCAGTCCATACTCATGAAGTTAGTACTGGTTTCAGCAACCCATGCTTGTCGTAAGAGGGGACTAACGAGATCGGGTGGTCAGGCTGGCTGACGTGGTTGACATATGTCATTGTATCCCAAATGCGTAGATCGATGCTCATGGTGTTGATCACTGGATTGTCTGGTCCAGTCTCGATTATCTAAGTTGCTCATGCTTAGTATCATTGTTTAGTTTCGAATGCCTGGATTGGACTGCTGGCGGTAGGGGCGGTGGGGTAGCCCAGAGGTCAAAGCGTTCGCTTGTCACGCCGAAGACCGATATGGGTACAATGTGTGAAGATGAAGTTACTGGAATATTGCAAAAAGCGGCCTGAAACGAAACTTACTCTCTTGTATTGATATGACTACTCCACACAGTCGTATGTCATCTGAAACACGTTCAGGGTGGTGGGGTAGCCTAGTGGTTAAAGCGTTCGCTCGTCACGCGAAGACCCGGGTTCGATTTCCCACGTGGGTGCAATGTGTGAAGCCCATTTCTGGTGTCCCCCGCCATGACATTGCTGGAATATTGGTAAAAGCGGTGTAAAACCAAACTCACTCACTCACTGACATTCATTCATTCACACACGTTCACCCTATTAAAATTATCCTTTCTGATCTGTATTACAATCGCTGTGTTGTCAATAATATCGTATATCAACGTATGTGATAGAAAAAAGTTGAAATATTTTCACTGAATTTACCAATTCTCTTCAGGTCTGCTTCTAAATTACTTGACCCGTGAAGGTCCGGCTTAGAATGAACCTTCAGTAACCCATGCTTGTCGTAAGAGGCGACTAACGGGATCGGGTGGTCAGGCTCGCTGGCTTGGTTGACACAATTGCGGAGGTCGATGCTCATGCTGTTGATCACTGGATTGTCTGGTCCAGACTCGATTATTTACAGACCGCCGGAATATAGGCTGGAACATTGCTGAGTGCGGCGTAAAACTAAACTCACTCACTCTAAATTATGTTCAGGACTCTGTTTGGTTAATAATCCATGCAAAAACAGTTCACCACTCACCAGCGATGTGTAATATATTGATTTCTTTCAGACATTTGTCATTTTGGCTCAAAGTTATGACTCCGATATTTATTGATAATCGATCGATATTTAGTTAGCGATTATTTTGCTGTTTTGTGTATCCAGGTTAGTTCTGTCATTTCAGAATTTTCTCCAGAATCCACAACTCTTTGTTCACGGCACTGAACGGTTTGACGTCAAACAAAAAGGGTTTGGCACGTGCTGGTTCTTATCCATGCTGTCAAACCTTGCTGACAAGCCTCGACTTTTGAAAAAGGTATGTGTAGTTTATATATATACATTCCTGATCTGAAAATAGTCAGGTCCAGAAAACCTAGTTTGATACTTCGTTGGCAAATATGCCCCTTTCCGTAACCTCCAAGAAGACGTTATTCGGCATGCTCCGGAATAACACGAGGTGGTCACCAATGAAAACACTCATCATATTCTCCGAGTTTAGAATGTGGACAAATCTAATGTTGTAAAATGCAATAAAGAGCCATCATGACAATGATGATGATGATGATGATGATGATGATGATGAGTTAAAATTTTACATCGCATCGGCAATATTACAGCCATATAGCGATGAAAACAAGGTAATCAATTTAAGATATCTGTCGACAAAGGACAGTAAAACTAACTAGACTATCACAGATATATATTTATTACTAGTAATTAAATCTAAAATAATTTAACTATAGGGAACGATACAATATAAAAAACAGGCTATAGGTCGCCAACAACTGAAGGTAGATGACCATACTAGGGACCATGGGGACTTACAATACTTTTGCTACCTGCATGGATCCTAGTTGGATTTACACCATCCCTTCAGCCGCTGACGGTTGTAGGAAATATGTAGCCAACTTTTAAAAGTCTGGTAAGTTCATGACAATCATGAAAATACAACAAACAATTTTCGCATTTAAGGTGATCAATACTGGATCATATACTCCTCGGAAAGACGGAATCTGTCATTGCAAGCTGTGGAAGTTTGGAGAATGGGTGGACATCTATATCGATGACTCTTTGCCCCTGTATCGAGGGCGGGCCGGCCTTGAGCTCTATGGCGCTATGTCCTTGACAGCCCCCAACGAACTGTGGGTTTCCCTGGTGGAAAAGGCTGTAGCGAAGTACGTATGTCTTAGATGAGATAACTCATGCACAACTGCTTGTTTGTTAATATCATTTGAAATGAACAGGATAACCATGCCATATTTCTCTGCCATATTCGATACCAAAATATAATGGACGAATACACGGAAACTGAGATGTATATTGGAAGCTAAATATGAGTGTCATTCAGTGCGTATCCAGCAAAACAAGTCTCCTGTTTGTGCTCTTTTCCGGGGCAGAACTTAAAACCCGTTCAATGTGTCTTCATCCACCTTGGCACATAGATAGATCAAGGTGTGAACTGGTGCCTTTGGTAGTTTTGGATTGCAGAATAAAATAGTACTTTGCGTTTTCATTTCAATAAGTTTGACTTCGGCTGAAGTTGGGGTTGGTGCACTTTTCAGAAGTAGACCTTTAAAACTGTTCAATGGTATTTCACCAATCTTGGCACATAGATAGGTCTGCATCTGCACTGGAGCCTTTTAATAAAACATTTTTCATTTCAATGGCAACAACTTTGTCTTCGACTGAAATTGGTGGTAGTGCTCTTTTCAGAAACATAACTTTTAAACCTTTCAATATCCCCTTCCACTGTGTGGGTATTCAAGAACCTAATGACATAAATCCACAGTACCATTCTATTTCCAGTATCAACATTACCGAAGTACATCAAACCGTGTAAGCACCCAGGCAGTCTGTTGTTGATACAAGCATGCGAATATACGAATAGTTTACATAGATATGTTTTCATTAGATCAATGTGAAGAACAATGTAACAATTGACATAGTCACACTAGTTGACATATTCATGAAGAGTATTTTACAATTGCGGTGGATATTTAAGACTTTGTCTTCTTGTAAATAAGACTTCCATATCCCATCGCAGAGTTTTGGCGTTTTCTGGAGTTTTTTGTCTGTTGTGAAAGCATTCAGCTCTCAGATGTTGCATTGACGCCAGTATGAACGTTATCTAGAGTGAGTGAGTGAGTGAGTTAATATTTAACGTCACGTCGGCAATATTTCAGCCATATCGTGACGAGAACATTTTACATTGAAATGGAATATGTGTATATTATAAAACCTGTCATCGAAGGACAGTGAAAGAACTAGAATATCACAATTAGATTTAAAACTAGTGTGGGAGGTTAAACTAATAGCACTATTAGGACAATACAAGATAAAAACAGGCTATAGATCGCCAACAACCGAAGGTAGATCACCATACTAGGGACTATGGGGACTTGCAGTACCTTTGCTACCTGCATGGACCCTAGTTGGATTTACACCATCCCTTCAGCGGCTGGCGATTGTAAGAAATGTTTGCCAAAATTAAAATAACAAGAATACTACGTTTAAAAATCCTGGTATGTTTAAATTAACTTTGAAAATGTTGGGACTTACGTACCCTCTCAGGAGGACAATAATTTTACAGTACTTTAACCCTCTTTGAGGGTACTGCCACTAACAATCTAAGTTACTAATATACACTACCAATCTTTAAAATATATCTGCTTTTACAAAACACATTAATCAGAATTCATCAAATAGATCAATTTCCTTTAAAACATTAAAAGATTAAATGAAAATTTACATTTGTAAAAAGATCCTTTACTGTTTTGATGCTGAAATATTTATCCCTTATGATTGAGAATTCAACACAGTCAAGCAGGACATGCTTGACAGTGACTCTCTCATCACAAGGGATACAAAACGGAGGATCTTCACCTTTTAACAGGTATTTGTGAGTATAACGCGTATGGCCAATGCGACGCGGTCGCATAATGACCTCCTCAGATCTGGACTGACAACCCAAGTAGGTGTAACCAATATAGTTTGTTTTTTCATGTAAGTTATTTATACCTACCTAGGTGTCCCACTTGTTCTGCATCAGATCACGGATGTAGGTTCTTATGCCAGCTGTGAAATCAGAGTATGGGATAAGAAGTGGTGTCACAGATTTATTGAGTGCTGCCTTGGCAGCAAGATCAGCCATTGTATTCCCAGAAATGCCAACATGGCTGGGTAACCAACAAAAGACGATGTCGCATTGGCCAGTAGCAAGATCATTCTACAATTCAATAATTTCTATTAAAAGTGGATGTTTAAAAGAAAGATTTTTAATGGCCTGAAGGCATGAAAGAGAATCGGAAAATATTATGTATTGTTTATATTTACGGTGTTTATTAGTATATTTAAGAGCTGTTAATATGGCGTTAGCTTCTGCTGTGAAATAGAGCTGTTATCTGGTAATCGAGAAGATATTGTTTTGGATCCAATGAGGGTGGCACAAGCTACTGCGCCACCATCCTTGGACCCATCTGTAAATAAGGATTTGTATGTATTATAACTTTTTAATTGATTATATTCTTGTTTATATTGTAATTCATTTGTTTCCGATTTTTTAAATGTTGTTAGTGTTAGGCCAACTTCTGGTCTAACTAACTGCCAAGGAGGTGAAGAAAGCAGACGGGAAGGAGATATATTTTCTAGCTCAATGCCAGCAGTAGAAAGGAAAGGTTTGACTCTTAGTCCCAGAGGCGGAACAAGAGAAGACTCTTTATTGTATAGATCCTCATAAAGAGGATTAGAAACACAGTTAAATGCAGGGCTAGACTCGTTAGAATATAATTTGGTTATATACTGTAAGGATAATTTTATACGGCGTTGGCTAAGAGATGGCTCATCAGCCTCAACGTACAGACTGTCAATAGGAGAAGTTCTGAAAGACCCAAGACAAAGTCTTAGACCTTGGTGATGAATGGAATCAAGTATTTTGAGGTTGCTTTTACAGGCTCCACCATAAACGATGGAGCCGTAATCAAGTTTCGACCAGATAAGAGATCTGTATTGTTGTAGTAGGGTAGTTCGGTCCCCTCCCCACTTAGAATTTGAAACGACTTTTAACAGATCAAGTGCCTTCAGGCATTTGGCTTTAAGTGATTTAATGTGTGGCAGAAAAGTTAAATGTGAGTCGAAAATAATCCCAAGAACTTGGCCTCCTTTGCAACTTTGATAGGGATGCCGTTTAAAAATAATTCTGGATCTTCATGCGGTTTATACTTTCTGCAGAAATGTATACAGTTTTTGTTATAGAAAATTTAAACCCGTTTTCAAGTAACCATTTTTCAATTTTATTGAGACAAATTTGTAACTGTCTCTCTATTGTTTGCATATGTCTACCTCTACAAGAAACATTAAAATCATCCACAAATAGTGATCCATCAACTGAATCACTTAAAACCTTTGAAAGGCTATTTATCTTTATGCTAAAAACAGTCACAGACAAAATACTGCCCTGTGGAACACCTTGGTCTTGATTAAAGAAGTCTGACAAGGTTGATCCCACACGGACTTGAAACTGTCTGTCGGATACAAAATTAGTTATAAATTGAGGCAAGCGACCACTCAACCCAAAAGCTTGTAAATCTTTTAAAATACCATGTTTCCAAGTGGTATCATAAGCTTTTTCAAGATAAAAAAAGAGGGATACAGCATGTTGTTTTTTAATGAAAGAATTTTTAACAACCAAACGAACCAAGTGGTCAACTGTACTTCGGTTTCTATGGAAACCACATTGTATATCAGTGATTAGATTGGTGGTTTCTAAAACCAAAACTAAGCGATTATTGACCATTCGCTCCATGGTTTTACAAACACAGCTAGTTAAGGAAATAGGTCGATAATTAGATGGATCTGTATGATCCCTGCCAGGCTTTGGGATAGGAACAACTATGGCGTTTCGCCATGAAGGAGGAAAATGTCCCGTTATCCAAATATGGTCAAAAATGTTAAGTTAAGTTTCCAGGCAAGATTCAGGCAGGTGTTTTAAAAGTTGGTAATGGATATCATCAGGTCCCGTTGCAGTATCATGAGCTTGTGATAAAGCAGTGTGAAGTTCATGTAATGGAAATGCCTCATTATAATCTTCACCATTATCAGATTGAAAATTCACTTTTTTCTTTTCTTGTTGTGTTTGATAATCCTGATTTTTTAATTATAATTTGGGGAAGACGAATGTTTAGCCAGAGTTTCACCCAACTTGTTTGCAATATCACATTTTGCAGTAAGTATGTCATTATCATCTTTGAGATGTTGAATACTACTAGATTTGGAACCCTTGGACTTTTTGGATTATATTCCATACCCTTGACATAGGAGCACGGGGATATATTCTGGAAACGTATTTTTTCCAAGTATGACGCTTAATGTGCTTAAACGTTCGTCGAGCCTTAGCATAACTATTTTTTACATTATTTAAGTTATGTACTGTGGGATGGCAGCGAAAATATTTCTCTGCTTTCTTCCTACTTTTCCTAGCTTGTTTGCATTCGTCATTAAACCATGATTTACGTATGTGTGGGTTTACAGAAGACTTAGGAATAGTTTCAACAGCTATATATTTGGGTTTATTCGAGAACATTTGAATTGGATCAGTAACATCCATGAAAATGTCTGATTTCAGTTTTTCGAGGCAGATGGTCTGAAATAAGGGCCAATTGGCCTTTGAAAAATTCCATCTTGTTAAAGGCGGATCATCAGTAGGGTTAATTGCTGTAAGTACTGTGGGAAAATGGTCACTCCCACAAAGATCATTATGGACTGACCATTCAAATTCGTTAAAAAGGTTTGAATAAGTGATTGACAAGTCTAAAGAAGTCTATCTTCCCGTTGCAGGCTGTAAATATGTGTTAGAGCCGTCGTTGAATATGCATAAATTATTATTAGAGAGAAAATCTTCAAGACTTTTCCCTTTATTGTTGGTAGCAGTACTTCCCCATAGTGGGTTATGTCCATTGTGATCACCGATTGTGATACAGGGTTTGGGTAGTTGGTCAAATAAATCTTGAAGCTCGGACTGTTGAAGAGTGGAAGATGGAGGGATATACAAGGAACAGAGAGTAATAGTTATACGTAAAGTAAAACTAACAGCAACGGCCTTGAAATTGGTTTTAAGAGGAACAGGGCTATGGATAATGCCCTGCCTCACCAAAACGGAAGATCCACCAGTGGCTCTGTCGCCTGGCTGTGAAAAAGAATGATATTGATGTAATTCGAACTTATCATTTTGTTTCAAATATGTTTCCTATAAACTGAAGGCTGATGGTTTAAAGTCTTGTGTTAGTAATTGTAATTCATTAAAATTGTTCCTAAGTCCTCTGCAATTCCACTGTATTAGATTCGGATATCGGCTCATGGAGGTTCTATGGGGGATCTTTAACGTGAACGTGAGGAAGAACTCCTTGGTTTGTTTTCTGAAGACTGGGTCACTTCCATCTCCAGGGGTTCAAAGGAGTTATGAACCTCTACAGTCTCATGCCTCTCAATATGAGAGGGAGGTTTATATTTTTGTTTCCGGTTAAGGCGTTGTCGGTTAATTTTTGACATATCAGCAATTTGGTCAACATCTACAGTTGATTGTTGCGACTGACTTATAGTCTGAGAAACAGATGTCATAGTGGACTGGCTGTCCAGTTTGCACAAAAGGGTGTTTTTTTTTATTCCATCCAAGTCAAATCAGTTTGGCAGGAAACTGACACTGACTGAAGTTTCCGCGATGCAGCAGCTGAATAGCTAACAGTCGGAGAAGGTTTAGATGTGAACTGATGTAAAGCTTGTTTCTTGGCCTCAAGGAAAGAGACATTATTTTCATATTTGAACTTCAGAATTTTTGAATGAATTTGCCACTGAGGACAAGATTTTGAAGAAGAAACATGGTCGCCACCACAGTATACACATTTGGGATCTTTAGAGCAATCAGAATCCAGATGATCTTTGCTGCATCGATGACAACGATGAGCATTACGGCATGATTTGGAAACATGTCCAACATGTATACTACAAACAAAAAATATCGGAACACCCTAACATTTGATAGTCATATATAAACTGAAACGTGGTGAGGTCATTTATACTCTAAGGTAAATGCAACTATTTTGTGTGCTTAATGGGAACTTTAAACGATATATTGGAACATGCAGTGAAGCAACTGATTCAATATTCGTTGAGTTTGAGTGAAATGAATCATTGTTAAAAACAGCGAAAAACAAGGGTGCTGAAACACACCAGCACCATGTTTGATTCAAACGCCCAAACACAACAGCCTAGTGCATGTGGAACACAGACTTGCCACATAGAATTTAGAGGTCGACATCACCAGATTGGCCCATGAGCCACCACCTTCTGGCATAGGACTCTAGGCAAACGTCTATATAATATAATTTGAAATACAAACATTCGTTGTCAAAAATGTACAAAAGAGTACAATAATTGCATAAGGATGTTGTCCATGCACAGGGCATGGCGTGACCAGCCGATTGATAGAATCGGGCCGATTATACCACTCGTCTAGGTGAAGTAAGGGCTAAAGTGGTGTGTTGGGCAACAGGAACACTGTTCCAGGCTCCTGCTGCTCTCAACCACCAGAATCCCGTCCTCCACCGACACATGGGCGAAACCCACGGCTAACAGGTTGGTGGACCAAATATACCCCCAGATCCACAACGGTGGGTTGAAGAGCTCTTAGCGTTACCAAGCATACTATCCCCGTTAACCAAGAGGATTTGATTCTGAAACGAATAAATTCAATAAGAAATATGACATTATTTAAAATAATACACCAGTAAAAATATAACTGGCAATAAGTTTGCCTTTTAATGTATACATTTTATTGCGTAGGATGTACGGGTCATACTGTGTCGTCGATGAAGGTGCTTTACCGAGCGAGGCCTATCTGGCCCTAACAGGAGGGATTACTGAAGCTGTTTCGCTTACATCATACACATCCCGGCCCCATGATCTGTTCCGACGACTTCACAAGGCCCTAGAGACTGGCGCAATGGTGTCATGTGGCATTCTTGTAAGTAATATCTCAAATGTATTTTTAATATTAATATTTTGGGCCCCTTTGTCTTCATTCCTACCAAATTTGTCAATTAATATCAATTTAAGTCTCCATGGATTCCCAGCAATATATTCGACGTTAGAGGCGACTAAATGTATCAAGGGAACAGGCTGGATTGCATGTACATAATGGAGGTACATGCTGAAAACACGAAAACTTTTTGGTGTTGAGTGTTAACAATTGTGAGTCTGATGGAAGGAACTGATTTGTTGTGGTCCTTTTTGACACACCATTCAACCTGACGAACGTGCAGCGATGAAGTTATGGCAGTGTTTAAAGTGGTAAACCCAGCTTTCATCCATAGTAACAAATCGTTGCAAGAACCTCTCTGGGCCATCTTAAAACAGGATTTGATCAGGAGAGACATTTTGTCGATGATGTCCAAGAAGCTTTTAATCCTAACGAGCTCATTCTAATTATGCAAAATTTCAGCGATACTGTATAAGAGTGAGTGTGTGAATTTAGTTTCACACATTTTACCCATGTGGGGAATCGAACCCGGATCCACAGTGTGGCGTGCGAACGTTTGAACCACTAGATCCCCCCCTACTCCTTTAGAAACTGGAGGGCCCTATTCAGCCTCAATCATGGCGTTTGCAGCCTACGACGGGAACGAAAAAACGTATGCTCAGAGAAAAAGACATGAGAAAAGAGATCGGCTGTTCAATAAACTGCCAATACTTAGTAATCGGATTCCAATACGTCTACATGCTGTGTTTACAATTCTGTAAAGTTTGTTTTTAATTTAACCAGATGTATACCCTGCCTACTTAAAAAGGCGTCAGAAGCTATAAACATATCAGCGTTACTGCAAGTTTTATGCTTAAAATAAATATTATATTTCTAACAAGGGTTTGACTCAGTTTAAGTACCAAGATATTTATACTGAGGAACAGGTACAGTTTCCTTATAATCAATGAGAACTGAAGACTAAGACTGTTTCCATTTTCTGAAGTCAACAATCATTTCCAGCACTGTATTCACGTTCGGGCTGCACCATCAGCGAATCTAATAGCAGAAGCTATGCACTGCAGTCATCTTTTCAGTTTATCTAGCGAATCTGCTAACTACGTTTTTCAATCTTCTGACGTTAGACTTCTGGGTTTAAAGTTTGGCTGATACCAGTCACAGTGTCAATCAGCTTGTCTATGTCACGACATGACAATTAAAAAATAGCAGAAGCTATGCACTGCAATCATCTTTTCAGTTTATCTAGCGAATCTGCTAACTACGTTTTTCAATCTTCTGACGTTAGACTTCTGGGTTTTAAGTTCGTCGTTCTAAGCTGGTGTCAAATGAATAGTTTTATGATCCAATGTTCCAACTGGAGTCTTGGCATGTGACTTGTAGGCATTCTCCAGATTTTCATGGCACAGGTCCAGTGTATTATTATTTTTGCAAGGCACTTCATAATCAGATGATGATTAAGGGGAACTTATTAGACTAAGCACTTACTAAAGGCTCCGAGAATATACACATAATTATCTATGGCAACAATATGAGCAACTTCAGCATCAGGAATACTGTCACAAATCAAAAGTAGACCCGATGGATATTCAGCACATATTACTACAAATGGAAAACATAACCTGTTTAGGCCAAATATGTTTATTACATTACAGCCTCACTTCACAAACAGTAGCATGAAACAGTGACATTCTCCACAAGATAATATAGGTTATCAGTGCATCTTGTACTAATCAGCACTAATATAAATCACATCACATCCAGATGGTGAGGCAAACAATGGTCAAAAGTACACACAAGTTCACTGATGGTCCATAAACACGGAATGTCCACAACAAAATAGTCCATGGATGTAATCCTGTATACGATGTGCAACAGCTCTGTGTGTTGTTGTCATCCAGAATAGTGTAGTACTGCCTTATATCTTGACGAACTCTTGAATACGAAAACCAGAAGTGGGAGCAATTTTCCCCAAATCTGAAATGATAAAATACCTACTCGCTAGCCACGTGGTGACAACCATAACATGTCGTGTCAACACATCTAACACAACAACATTCTTAAAATAATAACACCAAAAATGCTACCCAAAGTGTCTGCGAGTAACAATGTTAAAAGACAAATATTTTCTTAATCCTCAACACCAAGTGTTAAATTTACTTATTTAACTTTGCTAAAGAAACCAGAAACGTACTCACAAAAAAGCCTTCTCCTTAGATCTCCCTGTGACAGTATGAAGTTTAACTGCGTTAAATTCAACTTAACAAGACTTTATATAGCATATTGAGAACCAAATGTATGTTTTGCACATAAATGAAATGGCGTGTTTGGGAGATCTGTTCCCACATTAAGGCTGACATCCACCCCTACCAAAATACATCCTAAATAACTTTCATAAAAGAGCATGAAACGTGACAAATACACTCGACTGTACATAATGAACACTTTATCATATTCTCTGGATAAATAGTATGGACAGAGGGCCATAGACAACAGTTCAGTATCTTCTGTACAAGCTGACCTCACATAGTTACTGCGCCTTCTCTTGTTTCATACAAATACCACCCAAACGGAGTTGCCAGTTTTCTGTATATTCCTGTCTAAACGTATTTGTCACCCGAAACCTCTGATTTCATGACTACTGTTACTCACTGTATCATTCAACCACATCAAACTGCATTCTCTGAATTCCTACTGATATTTGACACAGGTATCCACTTCAGACAGTTGATTACGAAGAGATCGCACATAAGACAACACTGATCCTGTTTCGATTCACACGCGTATTCGCTGAGACGAACCGCATCCGTTCCTTAATTCAATTCATTTGTCGTGTTCACTAGTATCCACGTTTACGAATTTTTTCACATTGACCTAGTCTGATATTTATATAAGTGTAATACCCAAAATGAAATATATACAAACCATGATGTCGTATACTGTATCATCTTGCCAAGGCTCCTTGTTCAAAGGTCAGAATCTTCCAATCTGGGTGCCTTTTCTCGAAAGTGTCCCAGCTAAGACAGATCCTAACTAGTTAGGACATCCAACTGTTTGGACAAAACCATTCTCGAAACGATCCTATACCTGTCCTAACTTGAGCTATCGATCCTAGCTAGGATAGCGAGCTCTTCAGTAGGTGAGATAGAAAAACCTTCATTAAGGTGCGGATTCCTTTAAATATTACCCATGATGTATGGCAATGCCGTGAAAAACATGTTCTTCTAGAAAAATTTTTTTAATAATAATGTTAATATTTTCGATATTTCCATACTTTATAATAGTTAATGAAGTTGTAGAAAATGTATTTATTCAACAAAGAGATACCATTTTTCTTCAGAGTTTGAAAGTCTGCCCAAAAACGCAATAAGATATGTGCAAAAATATATATTTTTTTTATTTGTTTATTTATGAAAATCATGAAACTCCCATTATGCGTTATCTCACAAAGTGAAAATTCGCCTATAAATAAATAGGAGTTACTTCCCTTATCAAGTTGGTTTTGACATTGAAATTTCACAGCAATGTCACTGAAAAGAGCAATGTTGTGAATCAAAAGCGATAGAATAGGTAAGAATTGAACAATTCTCTTTTGTAGTTCTAAAGAATATGTGTATTGCAACAAGTATGTCTATTCATTACCGATAAATTGATAATATAAACTAAAAAAAACCCCTCTTTTTACCTCATCAAAACTGTGTGCTGTTGTAAATTCAAATGTATTTTAGGCGAGTTTTTTTGATAACGTCAAAATTGGTGAACGAACAAGTACCACACCATGTTGATTTCCACTAAGGTGGACTTAGAACAAGTCAAAACCTATCCTAGTATTTGTCCAAAGTTAGGATATCCTAGCTCTAGGACACTTTTCGATAATAAGATAGGACACATATCCTAAGCCCAAAAATCAGGATATGCTAGGGCTAGGATCCTTTCGAGCATAGGGGCCGTTTATCCTTTTTGATGAAATAATCACGGACAAGCATGCCTTGTTTGACTGTTGAATTGTTCTTCACAAGGGTTCACTATTTCAGTGTAAACACAATTAAGGATCTTTTTAACACAGCCGGTTGTTATTTCACTGACTTGTCACAGTGAAACAGTTGTTCAAATTACTTTATTATGATATCGACTCTCATTTAAAGTCCACAAACAAACATTGTCACTGTTCTCTTACCTACCTTTACAAGCAACAATAATTCTATACATCAGCCAGCTGACTTGTTGAGGATTCAAACATGTGGGTCGAGTGAATAAAAGCCAGTCAGTCAGTCCATTGTCTACGAATGTTCGATATTCCTTCAACAGATGTATGTGTCTCTCAGATACCACCAGTTATTAAGTGTCGTTTCGTTTCAGAAACATTATACAGGTGATCTTGGCCTGATTGGACTACATGCCTATACACTGAACAAAACTGCAAAGGTAACGAAAACTTTCAGTTATAAATCATAGATCATGGAAAAAAGACCACATTTACAGGCTTGGAAACGTCTTGAAATGATTAGGTTTCCTGACACTTGGACCTAATTTGTTTTTTTAATTCTCGTTATCCATTGCTAAACATGCACCATCATAAACCTAAGTTGGCGGTAGAGACGTGCATTGTACATGAGTTGAACTGTTTTACTTCACCCCTATATTGTAAAGTTCTGTAAGTAGAGTCGGCACTAATCATAGTACACTACAGATATCTGATGACTCCATGTACATTTCAATAAGTGTGAACTTAAGCGTTCTCACTCCTTGAACCAGATACGATAGGGATAACTACACGATCTGAAGTCTGAAGTAAACAGAGCAAAAATATCGTTGATGTGCAGTAGTGTTTTGTGTTTAGATATTTCGATATGGGTCAGGTCTGAAGTAAACAGAAAAAGTATCGTTGATGTGCAGTAGTGTCATGTGTTTAGATGTTTTGATATGGGTCGGGTCTGAAGTAAACAGACAAAAATATCGTTGATGTGCAGTAGTGTTTCCTTTTTTTAGATATTTCGATATGGGTCAGGTCTGAAGTAAACAGAGAAAAAGTATCGTTGATGTTCAGTAGTGTCATGTGTTAAGATGTTTCAATATGGGTTGGGTCTGAAGTAAACAGACAGAAATATCGTTGATGTGCAGTAGTATTTTGTGTTTAGATATTTCGATATGGGTCGGGTCTGAAGTAAACAGACAAAAATATCGTTGATGGGCAGTAGTGCTTTGTGTTTAGATATTTCTGTATAGTAATTGACGACAAATATTGTTGATGTGCTTAAGTGGTTTAAACAGACAAAGCTAACGTTGGTGTACCGTAGTGTTTTGAACGTCTGAAATGTTTCATGTAAATGCAGGTGCAGAGATACAACGGTGAAGTTGTTTGTCTGATCAGAATGAGGAATCCCCATGGTACAAACGAGTGGAAAGGGAAATGGAGTGACCAGTAGGTTTGTTTCGTACTGTCAACCTTTCCTTCATGGGTTCTTTTGCAGTTCACCAAATAAATATTTCACAATGTGGTCATCATTTAGATCTGAAATGAAAATTTAATCACACACCAAATACACCGTTTCAGTTTTGGAAATCACTTTTTAATATGTCAGAGCTTACTGCGTTGCATGGGCATTGGTAATCCACTTTAAGCGGAGTTACGCTTGCTGTATCAACAAATTGAACATGCTGAGGAAAACAAATATTATTTTGTTAATACTGCTTCATCACAGTTTTCCTTTATTTATTCTCACCATTATTCAAAACAAACGAAGAAACCTGGAAAAGAATACAGGGACAAAATAACTTTCAGGACTTACGTTGTTTCCTTGTTAGGACACTTGTTAGCGCCCGAGGACGAAGTATGATTCGAAGGACTCAACTGTCGTTTTGCAGGAGCCCTGAATGGAAGACTTTGGTAAAAGGCGCAGATTTGAGACGAAAGAGAGATGATGGAGAGTTCTGGATGAGTCTGTCAGATTTTATGACAAAATTTACTGAAACTACAATTTGTTCCCTGACTCCTGATTTCGACAAAGATGGACAGTCCGATCCTTTGAGTGAGTAACCCTTGAATACAAGAATGTTTATATTTATCTGTAGATGTACAGAGCGTACGGAAATAGGATGTCCTGACATTAAAAGTAAGTGATTTGGGATTAGTTGAAACTGGTCCAGGACATTTCTGCGATTTCTGTGCAAACAACTATGGTCATAAGGAAGTGCAAAGGATGATGCACTCTCAAAACAGTCATTATTATCACATCAACATTGATTGACTCCGATATATCATTTTGTTCAATCGTAATTTAAAAATGAAGTTCCCCCGTTTTTTTAAGGAGTATATGTAGTCAGTTGAGAAAGGATCAAGAAGAGTAGAACCATGCCAGTGTTTAATATGGAAATTCAATAGACGCGTGACACCCAGTCGTATAAGGTTCGCCTGAGTTCCTTCCCTTGCGCATGCCAGAAACGTATGTTCGCGATTTCGAAGCTTGGTTCGCCCGATTTTGTTTCTTAGTTTTAAACACCCCAGCCAGGCTCGTCGTAATTTGGGGCGGTGGGGTATCCTAGTGGATAAAGCTTTGGCTCATCATGCCGAAGAGCCGGGTTCGATTCCCCTAATGGGTACAATGTGTGAATCCCCGCCGTGATTGCTGGAATATTTCTAAAAGCGGCGTAAAACTAAACTCGCTCACTCACTCACTCGTCGTAACTCGCTTTCGGCTTTCCTCCAACCTAAACTGACGTTCAGTGATGCAATTTGAATACTGTTATCCTACTATGCCGTATGCCATATGGTAAACCCAATTCATTCATAGGATAACAGGTAAATATATTGGAAAGAGTCGCGGGAAAACCCAGGGTGCAAACGTATTGCTGTGTTTAGTTTCAATAATATTTTGCTCCATATGTTATTATCAAGACGGGATTCTGGGTAGGACTTTTGTCATCTGTTTGTATTATCAAGAGGGGATTCTGGGTAGGACTTTTGTCATCTGTTTGTATTATCAAGAGGGGATTCTGGGTAGGACTTTTGTCGTCTGTTTTGTATTATCATGATGGGATTTAGGGTGATGTTTTTGTCATCTGTTTTGTATTATCAAGAGGGGATTCCGGGTGATGTTTTTGTCGTCTGTTTGTATTTATCAAGAGGGGATTCCGGGTGATGTTTTTGTCGTCTGTTTTGCAGTATCAAGAGGGGATTCTGGGTGATGTTTATGTCGCCTGTTTTGTATTATCAAGAGGGGATTCTTGGTGATGTTTTTGTCGTCTGTTTGTATTATCATGATGGGAAACTGGGAGGTGCTTTTGTCGTCTGTTTTGCAGTATCAAGAGGGGATTCTGGGTTGGTGTTTTTCGTCTAGTTTTGCACTATTGCACCGCAATCAGCAATATGCCCGCTATCTTACGGCGGTCGGTAAATAATCATGTCCCGAACAGACAATCCAATAATTGACATCTTGACCATCCACCTACGCAACATGGATTTGATGACATTCACCAACAGCGATGGCCGGCTTGACCACCAATCGCTAGTCGCCTGCTTGACTTCTTAAACTGACATTTAGTGAGTGAGTGAGTATGGTTTTAGTTCGCTTTTACCCTAAGGCCCGTGTCCGATTCCTCACATGGTACAATGCGTGAAGCCCATTTCTGGTGTCCCCTGCTGTGATATTGCTGGAATATTGCTAAAAGCGGCGTTAAACAATACTTACTCACTCCCTCACCCCTACATTTGTGTGCTTCCATTACTATAAACAGTGTATTGATATCATGTGGGTCAGTCTTGCACTGACCAGATCAGGTGCTTTTGGTGGGTAATTTGACTGAAAGGAGTCATCGTTGATCAGACTGACCCTGACGGTTTGTATCTTTTCTCAGAATATCTATCACTGGATTGACTGGATAATGCAGAGACCTTCGTCACATATCGGTAAAGAATAATAAACAAAGCTTCTGATGATGACTAGATGTCGTAGGTAGTAGAGTCAGGTAGATTAGAATCCTATTTGGATTGTTTTCGTGTTTAAAAGTGTCAGATTTATCAAATGTTTTAACGTTTCTTTCTCTTGTCAGACTATGTGCGGAGCATATTTGGAGAGTGGGGAACAGCAGTGAAAATCGACATCCCCAAAATATGTAAGAAGCCGGTGTTTTCCGACAATTCTCTTACTGTGATATCATTGTTGTTACAAACTCTCAACAAACGATAACGAGGTTTATGCAATACTTTGTTTTTCGACATTTAAAAAGACACTAGGAGCTCGTGCCAGTTATGTTAGGGACAGAATATTAAAACAATAATATTCGTGGCACTGAGCGTCTTCGATCATTTGACGTTTTTTTATACATAAAGCTTCGTTGAGGAAGTGACGTCACAATTTCCATATCTCAAACGCAGAATCTCGCATGTGACCTTGAACTCAACCACAAATCAATGTCACTCTTCTAACGGGAATTATCATAGATTTTCGTTCAAAGTAACGGTCTCGTTCGCGGATCTCTCAATACATTTTGCTCTGAGTACTTCTTCCTGGAACATATGTTTCCTTCGGTATTAAAACCGAGGGAGCCCTCCTTTCACCATATGTTTCCATTTGTATCCCATAGATGAAGACGAAAGAATAGTTCCATTTCGACCTGTGTAGGAGAATGTTGTTGGATGGCACCATTTCTATATTTAGACGCAGTGACACTTCCAGGGTTGTTAATGAAACATTATTATATGAGTAAATGTAATTTGAGCGACAGCTACAGGATTATTAATTAGAAATTTTCAAATGGTGACAAAGAACAACATTACATTTTTCATGAATAACGCGTTTCACAAACTTGTAATTTTTTAATAGTAGGGACATATTTTCAAGAGACTAAGAACCTTTTTTGATGAAAATGTGTTTGATACACAACTGCAAAACCTTAAAATTTGTTTTGAACATGTTATGTGTTGGGAAATTACGTAATGGACTGGGGATAACCGACAGATAACCGAGGACGGGTAACTGTTTCTCTGACCCTGAACGTTATGGACTGTCAGATCGTACACGGGAAGGAACTGTCCCTGTAGTGGTTCAAGTCATACAGGATGAACTCCGGGGCGATAACTTCAGCAACATCGCCTGTGACGTATTCACCGTAAGTGAGAGAAGACCAATGGTCCTTTCATCCAAATTAGGGAGACGACGTTTTGTTAATGCTTCAGTAAGTGACCATCATCTCCTTGTTGTGCAGACTAAAACGCATTAATTTAATCAGTTTATATTTGACTCAAAAATTGATCATTAATTGTTTGTATTACACGAATTGTTCATGCAACACATATGATATTAAAGTGTATTTGATTGTCAAAAACATCGGTCCATTGCAGGGGGACGATCGTACACCTATTCCAGACATTGAGGGAAAGCCACGACGCTTTGTTGAACTCCAGCGTGTGTTCCGATACATCCTGCCACCTGGGACGTACATTCTGCTTCCTTCCAGAGATGAGCGTGGAACCAGCAGGGAGTTCCTTGTACGGCTGTTTTCACCCTGTGCAATCTATGCAGACAAGTATTAAGTGCTCATGAGTACATAACTAGTAAATAGTGATGGACAGTAAAACCGAAGTGTCACTATATTTGAGATGAGAGTTGGTCATTTATAGTATATGACGTAAATTAGTTTTTTTTAAACATAGGAGATGTCATTTCATTTTCCAAGTCGGCTACAACGATAGCACGACATGTCATACTTGCAATAATTTAAAGTTTTTCAAGAGACAAGGCACAAGGGGCCGATACCGAGTACTTAGTTCTATGTATTTTACTTCTATTAAACACATTTCTCGATATTTGTATTAGAAATGTCCAGCCTGTGGTTTCTTCTCTTGTCTATTGTTTGTCATCAGTTGATTGAAAACATTCCTAGACATTCCCCGGTGTTTCAAAAGAAGAAACTGAATGGTCGTGTTTGACTCCTTAGAGTTTAAAGGACTTGATTTTGTTCAAAATTGCATGTGTTCACACAACATTTGGTCTCACCTTAGGCAAGTGCGTGTCTTCAATATTGCTTGTAAATGGATACTGGTGGGATAAGATAGTCTTATGTCTGTGAACTGTGTGCATATTGTTTCCTTAGCGCCTTTGATCATCTTTGGGTAGATGGTAGGTGCTCTACAAATGAATTCTATAAAGGCCCCGAAGAATAACCTGTGGTACTATTGTCCATATCTAACTTCAGAACTTCAGGAATTATATTACATTAAATCATTGCCGTCTAGGGACAATAGAACAACGAGCAATGGATCTCAGTTTTACCTGCATTACTCGACCTGACAGGTAAGATCTGAACAACCCGCAAGCGGTTTGGCGAATACCGAAGGTGTGGTGTAGTCTTGAGGGGAGTGTTTCGTGGTCCACCGTGTCAAATGCTGCTGACAAGTCAAGTAGAACCAGCAACGCTACTCCCTATTTGCCAATGCTGCGAAGGATGTCATTCTGCACTCACACGAGACAAGGTGCTGTGCTTCGCCTTGTATGCAGATTGGAACGCTTCATGTAGACTACAGCTAGACAGGTGGACGTTGAGTTGCTTCTGCACAACTTTCTCCAAGATTTTAGATCGGAAGTGAAGATTTGATACAGGGCGAAAGTTCTTCAAGTTTGGTTTTTCAAGATTGGAGTGATGACAGCTCTCTTGAAACATGATGGAACCTCCTCGTTGTTAAGGGATGTTTGAATCAGCATGGTCATCGCAGCATATAGATTTCCCAGACATCCTCGGACAAACCATTTAGGCAGAGGATCCACGACACAGCACTTGGCAGGTGCTTTCTTGATAATTTCAGTCACCTCTGTAACTTCGACATCCGCACACAAGCAGTTGAGTATCAGACAAAGTGAATGTCTACAGCAAGTATTATAGTGTTACACAAGCATAACACTTTAACATGAATACTACAATTGCTCATTGAACAATCGAGGAATAATTAATTGGAATGAGATTAACACGTAAGCTAAAGGCTGGCATGTTATTAAGAACGGACCTCAAAGTCTGTTTTGTGTTTGCGTGCATTTTGCAGCGCCATTAACGCTAAAATGAACTTTCACGTTTAAAAAACTTAACCGAAAAGGAAATGTTGATGATATTTAGAGAATCTCACCAGAATGTCTTTTTATAGCAAATATATCAACTTCTCGGCATGCCACATTTTTTCACTTTTTTCAACGAGTGGTGATATATGCTGAGTCAAAAAAGAAACTCAGGGGACCTCGATGGCCAGTCCATGACGTTGATTCCAGCGTTTTGAAGGAAATTTCGTGTCAACATCGCGGTATGCGGCCGAGCATTATCATGCTGGAACTGCAGACCTGGGCCATGAGCCGCCATGAAAGGAACGAGTTCAGGGGTGAATCTGTCGACTTCCTGTACACAACATTGGGCATACCGTTCACGACGTCGTCTCCAGACTCTATGCCTGCCGTCCGCGAATCTGAGGGTAAACCTGGATTCATCGCTAAAGACGACTCGATTCCAGTCTCTCTGGGTCTATCGGAGGTGACGTTGGGCCCACAGCAGACGTTGACGTTGATGAAACGGCATCAATATTGGCCCACGATATAGACGTCGAGAATAGAGATTGGCAGCCCGCAACCGATTTCGAATGGTCTGTGAGGACAGTCGACCTCTAAACATCTCAGCCCTGGTTTGTGTAGCCGGCAGAAATCTGTCACGTAGTTGACATAGGACGATTTGACGGTCTTCTGCTCGTGACGTCACACGTGGACGATCCGACCTTGGGCGATCAGAAGTGGTGCTAGTTTGTTGTAGACGACCTCGCAAGTTATACACAGTACGACGGCTGCATCCCATTGCTCTTGCGACGTCAATAACTGATCTTCCCGCTCGCAACATGCCAACGGCACGCTCACGTTGCACATTTGACAATCGTGGCATTTCAAGTACCGTTAGAACTGTGGTTTAAACGTGTTTTTTCAATTCTTGAGGCCAATGCAAACACGTACATATGATGAAAACTTCGATGCGAAGATCACGTGATCGACTGCACGTGCAAAACCTGATTTGGCACTAACGTCATTTGCACAACGAATGGATGGGTTTGAGTGGGTTTTGCTAACGTTTTTCTAGAGACGAAAGATAGGGATCCCATTTCGGATACATAGATGTATCATCAGATAAAAATTATTCATTATTTTTCAAATTACATTTTGTGAAGTTTCTTTTTTGACTCAGTATATTTGTTATCAAAAGACTCGGGGGTGAGATTCTTTTTATCACCCAATATCATCCATAATTTGTCGTTTGAGAGAAATTTAAAACGAAACGCTATCTGTAACAAGATCATTTGAAGACTTATGAATACATCTAAGTGAACAAGAGGGATGGAAGAGGTATGAAATTATTGACCAATCACTAGATATTTCCTAGGAGATATCGCTTGATTTTTTACGAGCGAGGACGGAACATTTGTGGTTGTGACACAGGTTACGCCTCCCAAAAGAATATATCATGTTAATAGTCATGTGATAATTCCCTACAACGTCTAATAAGAAGATCATTTGTGTATCTCTGTAATATGATAGCACCGATTTATCCTGTCTCTCTCGACAGCCGTCCTAGTGCTGACTTACACACTGTGCGACGAAGGCTGCCAACACTTTAAGACTAACAAAAGCAACGAAACGGAGCTCGTTAAGAAACGACTGTACTCACTGAGAGGAAGACACGATATAATTGTAGTTCGCCAGTCCAACGGGAATCCCTGTATGAACCTTCCTATGAATGTCTCGATCTTTGCATTTGTATAGCCAAGCTGCTAATCATAATGTTTTGAATACATGTATTACACATGTGAAGATCCAGTTTCTCCAGGTTAATGGGTATTCAGCATCCCAACGATTGTCATGAGAAGCATATCGGGAGAGGGTCGTGAAGCCTTGTTGACTTGATAGAGGCATGCCGTACTTTGTTAGGTACAGTTGACTGTATCGCTTTTTCCATCACAAGGGATAAATATTTCAGTGTCAAAACAATCAAGGATCTCTTTTATAATGTGAATTATCATTTGATAATTGTTTTTAAAAGAAATAAAATTATCAGATAGATTTTGAAAATATGTTTTGTATATAAAAATCTATGGGATTTTAAAATTGGTTAATTCAAATTAGTAGCTGTGATTGTTAGCAGCTGTATCCTTAGAGGGGGTTGAAGTATCGTAAAGTTATTGCCCTCCTTAGAGGATACGCAAGTCCCAAAACCTTCAAAGACAATTTAATTTCACAACTCTTTTTAAGCGTAGAATATGTGTCATTTTAATATATGACTAAATTTGTCTGAATTGCTCGCAACGGTCGGGATGGTGTGAATCCAGCTTGGGTCCATGCAGGAAGCAAATGTACCGTAAGTCCCCATGGTAGTATGGTGAACTATCTTCAGTCGTTGGCAATCTGTAGTCTGTTTTTAAGTTGTATTGTTCACATTAATAATATCGTTTTAAGACAACATTCTAGTTTTACTTTGATATCTGTGATACACTAGTAGTTTAACTGTTCTTTGTCAACAGGCTTTCAGTTAGGTGCACAGGCACGCCAAAGAACCTTTTCTATCCCCTTCTTGTTTCCAACCTTCACAAAAGATACGTAATTCTAATTGTGAGGAATCCATACTAGCGTTCCAGGGTTCACCAATGACTTTGGCATTGATAGATATATCAATATACAAATACCATGTATTTCACGAATAAAATGCCTTAGTACATGTGTATCGTTTCGTTGAGTGGTGTGTCATTGAGGGGTTGTTACTGGGAGATGACTGATGGGAAGATTGACAAAGAGGAACGTCGTCGTGAGTTTTGAATACTGCCACCGTGGGTTCAATGGCCTGTGGCGTTTACCCGTGAAGATCCGGGTAAGAATTGGTCTTCAGTAGCCCATGCTTGTCGTAAGAGGCGACTAACGGGATCGGATGGTCAGGCTCGCTGACTTGGTGGTCACATCTCATCGTACCCCAGGTGAGTAGATTAATGCTCATGCTGCTGATCACTGGATTGTCTGGTCCAACACAACCCAACACTAAACAAACAAAAAGAAAACAGCACAAAAACGTACAACAACATTTGACGCTAAAGTCTCCATTTCCTCCTGTTTATTGAGCGTGATTACTTCTCCTTCCACTATTTCTTTTTGCTTAATCAACTAATCAGTTATATATAGTGTTAATGTGCTTCAGACTATTTAGCCATTACCTTTACTTCAGCACAAACATTTCAAAAATCCACATTAACATATCCTATGATATGGGAGGAACAGAGAGACGAGATCCATGTTGGTCTTTGTAAGGTGCATGGTGTATAGAACTACTGCAAGGTGAGGTGAGGTGAAATTGGGTTTAACGTCGTGCTGGAGAATATTTCGCTCATATGACGACGTGCATGCGTGTGTATGTGTATGTGCGGCTGCTTGTACTAGCCCAGACTGAAGCTGGTTTTATAGTGCTAGTCCACTGAGATACCATGGCCATGCCGCAGTGAAGCATGAATACCCCACTCAGACACATTATACTGACTCCGAGCCGACCAGTCCTTGTTGTACCCATTAATGCCGAGCGCCAGGCAGGGACCAACAAGTACCATATTTTAACGTCTTTTGGTATGACGCGGTCGGGGATCGAATCCGCGACCTTCCGCTCTCCAGGCGGACGTTCTAACCACTACACCACGGAGGCGGTGCTACTGCAAGGATGAACAGAGGAAATTAGTAGCCAGGTACTACCATGGCTGTATTTCATATCTAATAAGTTACAGAACGATACTATTGTGGTATTTCTGAAATTCTGAGTATCGGACAATATCAGAAAGATATGTTTTAAAATTACGATGAAGAGCTCAACCGCGGTACTATTTATAAATATATATATATATATATATATACATGTATATATTAAACAATAGAAACACTTACTTCGGTCTCGTTTGTGATGATTGTGTTTAGTGTTGTACTGCTGTGCAGTTTACTAACTTGCAGTGTCTACAATTCGTTTATGATCAAATGAAAATTAAAAAGTTTTTAAATTTCATAAGACATTGCTTTTATCTGTCTTTATATTGAACTGAAGTTTCAAAATCAGACACAAACACATCAATAGTATAAATAGTGTTATTCAACATGTAACAATGATTGAAGTGTAATACGTTGTACATGTAGATTCAGGGAAGGGCAGCGGTGTGCTATATTTAGCCAGACCTGGAAAGGCCTGCAGGGTGCTGGTCCCACAGCATTGTAGAAAATTCTAGACTTTTTCTATTTTATATGTAGTGAGTTGGATAGTACCTCTCACCTCACATGATGTCTGAAGTTACTGGAAGACCATCATTGTGTGTGATAATCAGTAAACCCTGCCTAGGCCTAGTGTGCATGTTGGATTACTGTTGCTGAGATGACAATTGCCATCAGTGTCGTTGGCACAAACACTGTCCTGTATTTTATTACCTCGTGTAGTATTCTCTATATATTACCTTTAAATTTGTACTGCCACTTTTTTTGTTTTCTTTGTTTTGTTTTGTTAGTGTATTGTGTTGCTATTGGAACTTACAATTATAAATAACACCATATTCTTTTGTTGTGTGTTGGTTTCACACAGATCCAGCTCTTTTACGGATTTATACACGGTTAAATGATTCAGCTTAGGAATCAACATGTAGCACTAATAGTTCTTTTTCTCCTTATGTGTACATAGAGAATAGAACACGAGGTCTCATTACATACGAATTATACGAAACGATGTGCATTTGCATATCACAGAGAATGATTGTGGTGTTACAATTGCATCATATAAAACGATTTAAAAAGAATCAAAGTCAATTTTTCTATTTTATAATTACGAATTAAACATAGACTGACTACGGAGGTTCTTGTGAGGTACAGTTGAATGAAAATCAGGATGCACAGCTACAGTCGGATTGTGTATTGATAAATGAGGTAAATAACTTGTCAACATATATTACCTAAACAAGAAGATACAATATCTTTGACATATATACATGAATCTACATCGTTCTTGGTCTTGGACAGAAAGGGGGTGGTGGGGTAGACTAGTGGGTAAGGCGTTCGCTCGTTGGGCTGACGACCCAGGTTAAACTGTGTGAAGCCCATTTCTGGTGTCCCCCGTCGTGATATTACTGGAATGTTACTAAAAGCAGCGTAAAACCCAACATTCTTACTCACTCACTTACTCGGACAGGAAGGTTAATTTGTTCGTTGAGACAAATGTCTATAATTCACTTCTATTTCATGAGCATTAGAATCAGTATATATATAATCATGATTTATTGCATGAGGGACAGACAATTTGAAAATCTCGGTGTGATGTTTGGGTATAGTAGGTGGTAGGTAAAATATTCAGGTGGTAGGTAAAAAACAGTCCCGTACTTCCTCATGCGCGAGGAAACGGTAACACTCATCTGTATCTCTTTCGTGCATCACATATCTTAGGTACGTTCTGTATAATATAATCAAGAATAATTATTTGGAATAATAACTAGCATGATAAACAAATACAACATAAGTAACATAATACATAGTCAACAAAATAATATTCTCCAAATAATCTAAACATATAACACCTTTGAAATTTACGTCAGAGTTGGATGTCCCGCATTTACTAATAGACAAACGGAAACATATTTCGAGCATTTTCTTAGACCTTCTTGATCAAAACATACACGTTACAAACTTCATTCCTAAACTCCTCCGGGTCCATCTTCGCAATTTTCATGGTCCCATTAACATACAATTCAACGACAATTTTCATTTTGTCTGCCAGTGATCGAGTGTCTGAGAGACCTGCCATGAAGCTGTGGTTGCTCCAGTTCCGGTGGGCCGACACCATCATTTCGGCAAACTCTTCCCTGTCATCAATTCCCTCCTCGTCTTTCTTCTGTCTCCATGAAGAATAATACATGTTTTTGTTAAAAACTATTTCGGATGACAAAAGACGCAGTCCTGATGCCACGACTTGGGACCCCTCTATCTCAAATGGTTCTCGCATTTGGTCAGTGTTCCTCAAACAGCATGAGAAATTGGTATTAATGAACTCATGTGTTGTGATTTTGCCAGAGATCTTAAATGATTTCCATACGTCTGTCATCAGAGTCACTAACAGTTCTCCAGAGTGTCTTAGTCGACCATTCTTTTGATCCATATAAGCAGCAGGCGAACCAACAAAAAGTACCCCACCTTCTTTCAGTTTCTTACTCCTCATCAGCAAGAACTTCTCCCAGTCCATTTGGGCCTGTTTCCTCAAAGCTTCCTTTTCTTCCTCAGGCTGTCGTTACAAACATAGATGGAGTCCCTATAAACTGTGGGCGGTTGAGACAGCCAGTGTACGGACATCATGCACATGATGAAATGCATGGAATCAGAAGGTACTCATAGTTTGTAGAAGTCTGTTCCACAAGCAAAGCATACACGTTGTCCATCGCCAGGAGGTAGGATGGCGGCTCGGGAGTAATTCCTGTCAAGCGTCGGAAGATTGAGTTGAAATCATTTACACCTTGATCTTCATGAATAACTTTAAATTGCGTATCAGGGCCGTGTCGTTCTTTAAGGATTTCTAATAGTCTCCCAAGAAAGACCATGGAACTACCACCGTCTGCTGTGCCATAATCTCCTATGTTGAACACTGAACCTTGTGGGAAAGGAATGGACATAGCTAATTTAAAAACTTTGGAGTGTATTGGCTCTAAATATCCAGCATGTAGTTTTCCAAGAGTGGCTCCATAGCTTCCAGATCCATTTTCTCCATAGGGAACAAACATGGCTGCTTTAGCCTTTGTTGGGGAATACCTTGCAGAATTTGATACATTGACAGTTGAATTGTGTAATCCTGAAGACATGTCTGATGGTTGACCTAAGCGACACGCACTCTTGGTTTGGTCAAGTTGGGTTTCCTTTTCGTAAGCTGAAAATATGTAAACCACAATCACTTACATTCAAGAGTAACCGATGGTTATAATACATAATATTCGGGTACAGAAATAACAGCTGATACAGGTAAATTTCTGAAGTTACAATCACACTTTCATCCTTGTCATGTCGTTTACCTGACTCGAATGTCATGTCTGTCGCTGTGACATGACTTAAAATGTCGCCAAAGGGCCATTGACTGGATCGGGTCGTGAGGCTAGATGACTCGGGTTACATATGTCATCGTATCTCAGTTGCACAGATCAATGCTTATGGTTGCTTATGGGCTGACCACTCACAGGTCGCCGTCATGCAGTCTAAATATTGCTGATTGCTACTTTAAAGAACAAACAAACAAGCCATACTTGAACGATCATAGTTACATTTGACTTACATGGTGTAGATGGTTTGATATACTCAAATGCAAAAGTTAGTGCAATTGACTTTAAGTTATATGTGTGAATTAACAACTGATATTTTTATGATAAGATCTTTTTAATATTGCAAGAAATTCATTCCACAATAGAATTGCAAATGACACATTTTAAACTTTTATGGCGGACACATGCTCATGAGGTCAGTGAGAGAACGGTAAAAATGAAATTCAGTCAACAGCGTGTATGTCCGAAAGTAGCATTGATGCATGTTTGACACCTGCGCTGCACCATAGAGCCTATTGTGGATAGCGAACCCTTTTTATTTGCAAGATGTTAATATGTAGCACCAAAGGTAGGTAAGAGGAAGTGGAGGAAGCTGAGGGTAAAAATACAAAAGGCCAAATTAGTCTAAATAGACCCGAATATGGTAAGTATTACATTCCATTGCACTAGGTCATTTAGTCTAAGTATGCCTAAATATGATATCCAAAACTGTCAAAATGATACCCTAAGCTGGACATGCAACTACAAAATACATTGACAATAGTATATATGTCCTCAAATATTCCTTAACGTACACACAATACCTTAACCAAGTATTATCCTGAATATTCTGCCACAATCCTAAAGATCAATACAATGTCAGGAAATAACACAATTTCGCAAATATTAAATAATGAAATACACTCTTAAAATAGGCTACACAAGCTCTATTAATTTCAGATAGATAACAGTTAAAGGGAAGCAACTCCGTGTGGCATATTCCCCATGTAAACTGCATATTGTTTTATGAGCGCTTCAATTGAGCAACTTGAACATGAAAGCTTGGCAAACTTACACCTAACGACTTACGCGTTTAACAAGAGTGATGTAATTCATTAATGTCCGCTCGTGTGAATGAAAGTAATATGCTGGTTCGACTGTGCTCTTTTCGATGGACAACTTTGGTTGATCCGGCAATGCCCTGTTTAAATCGATAAAGGGCAGTGTGGATAATATACTCATGCCAATAATGGTTATCACCCACTTCAATGTTTTTAATTGGAGAGGGGGTGTGGGGGGTGGGGATGTGAGGTGTGGGGGGTGTGGGGAGGGGGGTGACAACCATTATTGGCATGAGTGTATTAGTCCTGTGAAAAGAGTCTTTTCGTAGTCAAATGGGTAGTGCGTCCTCTCAGGGAGCGGGTAGTCTATGCAATTGTTAGTTAGCCATCGTGACAGACGTAATCATCGACAATACACGTCATTATATATACTAATGGTAAAAGGTGTCCACTAAATTCTAAAAACTGCAACTCCAAGACCACAGTTCATGAACACCGTCCACATGGAGAGGGATAATAAGTGCCGTCCACCAGGAGCATATTTCACAGTAAGCAGTATAATCACTTGCCCCTGAACACTTATCCTTCCTAATCCATTGTAATAACTCTAGGGTGGTGGGTAAGTGAGAATGAACCATCTAAACTAAAGGGGGAACTCTGTCAATTTCTGGGTATGAAAACCCATGGGAAACCTCCATTAACATCCACTAGGTTTGCGCAAGTACGGACACTAAGTTATTTTTGCAATGAATGTTTCAGCGAACTGAAACTAAATGGAAACTCCAAATGACAGTTTCAGTTGTAGAAACATGACCGAAACCTACACTTGTTAGTTTCAGTTTTCTAAACTGAGCGGAAACTCTCATTGTCTGTTTCCGGATACTGAAACCTAGCGGAAACCAACATTACCCAGTATACATTAGGTTTCCGCAAGAACGGAAACTAAGTTATTTTGCTGTGCTGCTAACTGTGTTTCTACAATACCTAAATCATAAAGGACTTAAACATATGACATGCTGTGATAGAAGTCTAAGGCAATATACGCCATAAAATGCTGTACATGAATTATGCCTGATCGAAAGCTGAACAGCGCTACTTCGTAGATTACAATAACAAACTTATAATTGCTTAACATGCCTCAACTGATACTTAAGCATCTAGATTTAAATGAAATACAAAATAAAAGACTTAATACATACTCGCTCGTTGCTGTGTTATTCCCACATTTCTCAAAATGATGATGATTCCTAAATGGTCGGCCATGCCGCCTGAAACCCGCAAACTGGTCCAAACCGGATAATAATTTTTAGACTGGTTATTTATATAGATTACGCAAGAAAAATAAACCACCAGACTAGGTTTAGAACAGAGCCAATCAAACGATGCAAGACGTCTTGTGGAATGGCATTCCATATCTGTGGAAGCACCTGCCGGTGTTCCTGAAGCGTGACCTGGGTTTTCGCCAATGTCTCTATCTCCTCTCCATATCGTCCGACTGACTGACTGAGTTTGGTTTTGCGCCGCTTTTAGCAATATTCCAGCAACATCACGGCGGGGACACCAGAAATGGGCTCCATATCGTCCGAGATTCGGACAGATATGAGCATTTAGCGGGCCTGGGAAGAACGTTGACATCGTGAACTGCAGAACCACCCTGACGACGTGAGGTCAAGCGTTGTCCTGCTGGAAGATCATTCCATGGCCATTCTACTGGTAAAACGGTATGATGACTGGATTAACAATGTTGTCTCTGTACCTGTGACCCGTTAAATTTCCATTGATGACAACCAAAGGTGTACGTCCAGCACTCGTTATGCTCACTCACCAAAACTATCAGCCTCAAGGACACAGTTCCCAACATAACGTCGCTGGTAAACTCGGGTTTCGAGTTTAAAGCAACACGTTTTGGCCTTATTTTCACGGACTTCTCGAAAGCACGAAAAACGCATGGAAAACAAAAACTACCTACAAGACTCATTTCGGGTTATATATTATCAAGGATATTAAAATGAGCTAAAAATTCTCATTCATATAATCAAATGTGTTGATCACACTAACTTTTGCCTTTGAGTATAGTTTAAAAGTGCAGACGTCTGAATGACAAGCATTCAAATCAGAAGAGGGGCAAAAAAAACTGACCTGTTGCTCTGCAGGTACGTGTAGACTTTGTATCGGGACATATATGTCGAGCAGGTGTCACAGACCATTTATTTGCAATCACGAAATGTTATGTACTCTCACGTCCAGAACCCTTACACAGTGAACACATACTATGTAATAAACGAATAGGAATGCTTTAGTATATCATGTCGTTTCGTTGACTGAGATTGCTAACTGGGAGATGACTGATGGGGTAAGTGAGTGAGTTGGGTTATACGCCGATTTTAGCAATGTTCCAGCAATATCACGGCGGGTGACACCAGATTTGGCTTCACAGATTGTACCCATGTGGGGAATCGAACCCGGCCTTTCTCGTGACGAACAAAGCCTTAACCACTAGGTTACCCCACCGCCCGACATATATATAAAGTTAAGCACACATCCTGACATTTTACAAAGTCCGCTAACACCACCTCTAAACTTGTTTATTTATGTCAAACATTTCCGAATTCCAGGTATTTTTACTACTTTTCATAGCAGTCCCAAGTAGTTTTATGGTATTTATGTCCATGAGACGTTCATTTATATTTAAATACTTCTAAAACGATGAAAAGTCACAAATATTCAGCGTATATACAAGTATTATGCAGGAGTTATTCATCAGGCTCATCGTGATAATCAGCTTATCGACCTGGCGGCAGTACTCAAACGGCACTTCTGAGAGTTTCCAATGAGTTACTTATAATATGCGACTGTGGTAAGGTGGGCCCATTGGTGTTGTTGGACTTGTCCTCCGCCTTCGACACAATTGATCACGAGAGACTCATTGGAACTTCGAAGAATTCTATGGCATAGATGGAGCTGCTTTGGACTGGTTCATATCTTACCTCACTGACAGGTTTCAATCGGTTGTTATCCAGTTTTTTCTCCAGCAAGGCTCCTTTGAAATGTGGTGTTCCTCAAGGATCTGTTCTAGGTCCAGTTTTATTTAACATCTACACCTCTGATCTGGGAAAACTCATCTCATCCATGAATATTGGTCACCATTTCTACGCTGATGACACTCAGTTACTTGATTCCTTCCTCAGAACCTCACTGAGGGCTGAGGTCTCTCATATGGGTATCTGCACCAGCAACATTCAGTGTTGGATGAACACAAACATGTTGAAATTAAACGCAAACAAAACATAAGCCATGCTGACTGGTACACGTGATAAGCGGAACAAGGCAAATGTTTCATCTCTTAGTGTTGAACAGTCTCAGGTTCTTCTCACTGACTGTGGTAGAAATCTTGGAGTTATCCTGGACAATGACCTGTCGATGGATCAGCACATCACTATGACCTGCAGAGCTTGTCCTATCATCTCAGGAACATCGGTAGCATCCGGCACCTGCTGTCTACTCATACTGTCCATATGATTGTCAGGAGCTTAGTGCTATCCAAGCTGGACTACTGTAATAGTCTTTTATGTAATATCACCAAAGACCAGATGTCCAGGCTTCAGCGCATTCAGAATTCTGCCTCAAGGATAGTTACACGATCAAAGAAATCTGTACACATAACGCCCATACTGATGAAACTGCACTGGCTACCTGTTGATGCACGTGTTCAGTATTAAGCACTTGCACTGGCCTATCAGTGTTATCACCAGTCAGCACCTTCCTACGTGTCAGAACTCACACAAGTCTACCACCCATCTAGAGTCCTTCGATCTGCCCAACAATATCTCTTCTCTGTTCCAACCCCACATGTGAGACGATTTGGTCAGAGATCATTTGCTTACAATGCCACCACTCTCTGGAATAAACTCCCAGATCATCTTAAAGGAATCCCTACTCTCCAAATGTCTCTCAAAACATTTCTCTTCGCTCAGTTCTATAGACTCTGATCATTTCTAGTAGTCCCTTAACCTGATGATGTCAGAATCTCTAATGTAGCGCTATGAGCATACATTTTGTATCTGGATTGGCGCATTATAAATGTACTTATTATTATTATTAAGTTACTGTAGCTGATCGAGATCCCCAGCAGTTCACTCAATTACAAATTCAATTGGTAGCAAAGGATATGAATTTAGTTCACTTGGATCAAATACAGTTGTTAGCAAGTGGTATGATTATCAGTTTATCTTGTGAAATATGTTAACCGATGGTCATGAGTTTGCTCTGATTAGCCTGGGTTTTGGGTGAAGTTATGTCACAACCAAAGCAGGCGTATTGCGCATGTGTCACGATGGCGAGACGTGTCGAATTCTCTGAGATATTTTTACTTCAAATTCTAGTTTTAATCAGAAAAAAGGAAAATTGTAAAACCTTATCATACCAATTCTAGCATGAGGAAGAAGTTCATCACACAAGATAGTGATAAAAAGAGCAGAAAACGGCAGCAAAAGTCACCAGCCCAACCCCCGCCACGAACTCAGGTGACACGTCAGGAATGGCCACCTCAACAACAATACTAACAACACCCGGGAGTATAGCCCACCTGGCCGGAGATTCCTTGCAAGCTGTCTTGCACAACACCCAGGATATGCAACTCCACCAGCACAGTATACAACCCACCAGGTACCATTTCCTTGCCACCCTCTCAGTCAACCCCTCCCTCCTAGTCCCGATGGGGCGGTGGGGTAGCCTAGTGAAAAAAGCGTTGGCTCGTCACTCCGAAGACCCGGGTTCGAATCCCCACATGGGTACAATGTGTGAAGCCCATTTCTGGTGTCCCCCGCCGTGATGTTGTTGGAATATTGCTAAAAGCGTCGTAAAACCAAACTCAGTCAGTCAGTCAGTCCTAGTCCCGATACAACAACAGCAGCCATCCGAGCCAAACTAGAGATTATCGACAAGAAACTAGACACAGTTGTAAAAGATATTAAGAGTAACATTGCCACACTGGAGCTGAAAATAGAATCCCTAGAGAATGTGAAAGAAAGGGTGAGTGCTTTAGAGGAGAGTGTCAGGTTTATCAATGACAGCTATGATGATCTTAAATCTGACAAGATAACCATAGCGAAAGACCTGAAAACTGTAAATGAACATATGCAAGAAATGTCTACCGAAAATCTCAGTCTCCGAGAAGCCATCATTGATCAGCGATGCCGCTCAATGAGGGACAACCTCATTTTCACAAATATTCCTGAGTTCATTCCCATAACAGACACACCTGAACAGGTATTGAGAAACTTCATCAAAACTGAACTGAAATATGAACAATCTGAAGAAATACAATTTACACGTGTTCATAGAATAGGTCCAGAACGTACCCCACGTTTCCAGGGAGATGTTGTACGAGCCCGACTTGTCATCGCTAAATTCCTTGTGACAAAGGAAAGGGATGGTGTGAAAAAGTATGGACGTGAACTGAAAGGAAAACCTAAGCATATTGTTGAACAATTTCCTGAAGAAAAAGCTGATTTAAGAAAAAAACAGTATTGGTGCCTTAAACTGAAACTTTACAGATACATTATTACAAACTGTTTCAAACCAACGTCACAAACTGTTGTTAAACATCACATCCATTTAAAAGATGTAAACCCTGTTTTCAGTGATCACACATATCAAATCAGAGAAACACACAATGCTATTAATGACCACAATATTGATCACAATGATACTGACCATGTTGATGCTAAACATGCTGATGTTGAACATATTGATGTTGATCACAATGATACTGATAATGGTTGATGCTAAACATGCTGATGTTGAATATATTGATGTTGATCACAATGATACTGATAATGTTGATGCTAAACATGCTGATGTTGAACATATTGATGTTGATCACAATGATGCTGATCAGGTTGATGCTAAACATGCTGATGTTGAACATATTGATGTTGATCACAATGATACTGATAATGTTGATGCTAAACATGCTGATGTTGAATATATTGATATTGATCACAATGATACTGACCATGTTGATGCTAAACATGCTGATGCTGAACATATTGATGTTGATCACAATGATGCTGATCAGGTTGATGCTAAACATGCTGATGTTGAATATATTGATGTTGATCACAATGATACTGATAATGTTGATGCTAAACATGCTGATGTTGAATATATTGATGTTGATCACAATGATACTGACCATGTTGATGCTAAACATGCTGATGTTGAACATATTGATGTTGATCACAATGATACTGATAATGTTGATGCTAAAGATGCTGATGTTGAACATATTGATGTTGATCACAATGATGCTGATCAGCTTGATGCTAACCATGCTGATGTTGAATATATTGATGTTGATCACAATGATACTGATAATGTTGATGCTAAACTTGCTGATGTTGATCATATTGATATTGATCACAATGATACTGACCATGTTGATGCTAAACATGCTGATGTTGAACATATTGATGTTGATCACAATGATACTGACCATGTTGATGCTAAACATGCTGATGCTGAACATATTGATGTTGATCACAATGATACTGATAATGTTGATGCTAAACATGCTGATGCTGAACATATTGATGTTGATCACAATGATACTGATAATGTTGATGCTAAACATGCTGATGTTGAACATATTGATGTTGATCACAATGATACTGATAATGTTGATGCTAAACATGCTGATGTTGAACATATTGATGTTGATCACAATGATGCTGATAATGTTGATGCTAAACATGCTGATGTTGAACATATTGATTTTGATCATAATGATGCTGATCAGGTTGATGCTAAAGATGCTGATGTTGAATATATTGATGTTGATCACAATGATACTGATAATGTTGATGCTAAACATGCTGATGTTGAACATATTGACGTTGATCACAATGATGCTGATCAGGTTGATGCTAAACATGCTGATGTTGAATATATTGATATTGATCACAATGATACTAATCATGTTGATGCTAAACATGCTGATGTTGAACATATTGATGTTGATCACAATGATGCTGATCAGGTTGATGCTAACCATGCTGATGTTGAATATATTGATGTTGATCACAATGATACTGATAATGTTGATGCTAAACATGCTGATGTTGATCATATTGATATTGATCACAATGATACTGACCATGTTGATGCTAAACATGCTGATGTTGAACATATTGATATTGATCACAATGATACTGATAATGTTGATGCTAAACATGCTGATGCTGAACATATTGATGTTGATCACAATGATATTGACCATATTGATGCTAAACATGCTGATGTTGAACATATTGATGTTGATCATAATGATACTAATAATGTTGATGCTAAACATGCTGATGCTGAACATATTGATGTTGATCACAATGATACTGACCATGTTGATGCTAAACATGCTGATGTTGAACATATTGATGTTGATCACAATGATACTGACCATGTTGATGCTAAACATGCTGATGTTGAACATATTGATATTGATCACAATGATACTGACCATGTTGATGCTAAACATGCTGATGTTGAATATATTGATGTTGATCACAATGATACTGACCATGTTGATGCTAAACATGCTGATGCTGAACATATTGATGTTGATCACAATGATACTGATCAGGTTGATGCTAAAGATGCTGATGTTGAACATATTGATGTTGATCACAATGATACTGACCATGTTGATGCTAAACATGCTGATGTTGAATATATTGATGTTGATCACAATGATACTGATAATGTTGATGCTAAAGATGCTGATGTTGAATATATTGAGGTTGATCACAATGATACTGACCATGTTGATGTTATACATGCTGATGTTGAACATATTGATGTTGATCATAATGATACTAATAATGTTGATGCTAAACATGCTGATGTTGAATATATTGAGGTTGATCACAATGATATTGACCATATTGATGCTAAACATGCTGATGTTGAACATATTGATGTTGATCATAATGATACTAATAATGTTGATGCTAAACATGCTGATGTTGAACATATTGATGTTGATTACAATGATACTTATAATATTGATGCTAAACATGCTGATGTTGAATATATTGATGTTGATCACAATGATACTAATAATGTTGATGCTAAACATGCTGATGTTGAACATATTGATGTTGATCACAATGATGCTGATCAGGTTGATGCTAAACATGCTGATGTTGAACATATTGATGTTGATCATAATGATACTAATAATGTTGATGCTAAACATGCTGATGCTGAACATATTGATATTGATCACAATGATACTGACCATGTTGATGCTAAACATGCTGATGTTGAACATATTGATATTGATCACAATGATACTGATAATGTTGATGCTAAAGATGCTGATGTTGAACATATTGATATTGATCACAATGATGCTGATCAGCTTGATGCTAACCATGCTGATGTTGAATATATTGATGTTGATCACAATGATACTGATAATGTTGATGCTAAACTTGCTGATGTTGATCATATTGATATTGATCACAATGATACTGACCATGTTGATGCTAAACATGCTGATGTTGAACATATTGATATTGATCACAATGATACTGACCATGTTGATGCTAAACATGCTGATGTTGAACATATTGATGTTGATCACAATGATACTGATAATGTTGATGCTAAACTTGCTGATGTTGATCATATTGATATTGATCACAATGATACTGATAATGTTGATGCTAAACATGCTGATGTTGAACATATTGATGTTGATCACAATGATACTGATAATGTTGATGCTAAACATGCTGATGCTGAACATATTGATGTTGATCACAATGATACTGATAATGTTGATGCTAAACATGCTGATGTTGAACATATTGATGTTGATCACAATGATACTGATAATGTTGATGCTAAACATGCTGATGTTGAACATATTGACGTTGATCACAATGATGCTGACCATGTTGATGCTAAACATGCTGATGTTGAACATATTGATGTTGATCACAATGATGCTGATCAGGTTGATGCTAAAGATGCTGATGTTGAATATATTGATGTTGATCACAATGATACTGATAATGTTGATGCTAAACATGCTGATGTTGAACATATTGACGTTGATCACAATGATGCTGATCAGGTTGATGCTAAACATGCTGATGTTGAATATATTGATATTGATCACAATGATACTAATCATGTTGATGCTAAACATGCTGATGTTGAACATATTGATGTTGATCACAATGATGCTGATCAGGTTGATGCTAACCATGCTGATGTTGAATATATTGATGTTGATCACAATGATACTGATAATGTTGATGCTAAACTGGCTGATGTTGATCATATTGATATTGATCACAATGATACTGACCATGTTGATGCTAAACATGCTGATGTTGAACATATTGATATTGATCACAATGATACTGATAATGTTGATGCTAAACATGCTGATGCTGAACATATTGATGTTAATCACAATGATATTGACCATATTGATGCTAAACATGCTGATGTTGAACATATTGATGTTGATCATAATGATACTAATAATGTTGATGCTAAACATGCTGATGCTGAACATATTGATGTTGATCACAATGATACTGACCATGTTGATGCTAAACATGCTGATGTTGAACATATTGATGTTGATCACAATGATACTGACCATGTTGATGCTAAACATGCTGATGTTGAACATATTGATATTGATCACAATGATACTGACCATGTTGATGCTAAACATGCTGATGTTGAATATATTGATGTTGATCACAATGATACTGACCATGTTGATGCTAAACATGCTGATGCTGAACATATTGATGTTGATCACAATGATACTGATCAGGTTGATGCTAAAGATGCTGATGTTGAACATATTGATGTTGATCACAATGATACTGACCATGTTGATGCTAAACATGCTGATGTTGAATATATTGATGTTGATCACAATGATACTGATAATGTTGATGCTAAAGATGCTGATGTTGAATATATTGAGGTTGATCACAATGATACTGACCATGTTGATGTTATACATGCTGATGTTGAACATATTGATGTTGATCATAATGATACTAATAATGTTGATGCTAAACATGCTGATGTTGAATATATTGAGGTTGATCACAATGATATTGACCATATTGATGCTAAACATGCTGATGTTGAACATATTGATGTTGATCATAATGATACTAATAATGTTGATGCTAAACATGCTGATGTTGAACATATTGATGTTGATTACAATGATACTTATAATGTTGATGCTAAACATGCTGATGTTGAATATATTGATATTGATCACAATGATACTAATAATGTTGATGCTAAACATGCTGATGTTGAACATATTGATGTTGATCACAATGATGCTGATCAGGTTGATGCTAAACATGCTGATGTTGAACATATTGATGTTGATCATAATGATACTAATAATGTTGATGCTAAACATGCTGATGTTGAATATATTGATGTTGATCACAATGATACTAATAATGTTGATGCTAAACATGCTGATGTTGAATATATTGATGTTGATCATAATGATACTAATATTGTTGATGCTAAACATGCTGATGTTGAACATATTGATGTTGATCACAATGATGCTGATCAGGTTGATGCTAAACATGCTGATGTTGAACATATTGATGTTGATCATAATGATACTAATAATGTTGATGCTAAACATGCTGATGTTGAATATATTGATGTTGATCACAATGATACTAATAATGTTGATGCTAAACATGCTGATGTTGAATATATTGATGTTGATCATAATGATACTAATATTGTTGATGCTAAACATGCTGATGTTGAACATATTGATGTTGATCATAATGATACTAATAATGTTGATGCTAAACATGCTGATGTTGAATATATTGATGTTGATCACAATGATACTAATAATGTTGATGCTAAACATGCTGATGTTGAACATATTGATGTTGATCATAATGATACTAATAATGTTGATGCTAAACATGCTGATGTTGAACATATTGAAGTTGATCACAATGATACTAATAATGTTGATGATAAACATTGATGTTGAATATATTGATGTTGATCATAATGATACTAATAATGTTGATGCTAAACATGCTGATGTTGAACATAGTGATGTTGATCACAATGATACTAATAATGTTGATGCTAAACATGCTGATGTTGAACATTGTGATGTTGATCACAATGATACTAATAATGTTGATGCTAAACATGCTGATGTTGAATATATTGATATTGATCACAATGATACTAATAATGTTGATGCTAAACATGCTGATGTTGGATATATTGATGTTGATCATAATGATACTAATAATGTTGATGCTAAACATGCTGATGTTGAATATATTGATGTTGATTACAATGATACTAATAATGTTGATGCTAAACATTGATGTTGAATATATTGATGTTGATCACAATGATACTAATAATGTTGATACTAAACATGCTGATGTTGAATATATTGATATTGATCACAATGATACTAATAATGTTGATGCTAAACATGCTGATGTTGAATATATTGATATTGATCACAATGATACAATAATGTTGATGCTAAACATGCTGATGTTGGATATATTGATGTTGATCATAATGATACTAATAATGTTGATGCTAAACATGCTGATGTTGAACATATTGATGTTGATTACAATGATACTGACCATGTTGATGCTAAACATGCTTCCCGAATCGTGGCTAATCGATATTATAAAACCCGTTCTTAAAAATAAAGGCGATCAAAATGACCCCAATTCATACAGACCAATAACAATCTTGAGTTGTATAGGAAAGTTAATACCATGTATTTAAATGCTAGACTTTAGGAATTTCTAGAGATGAACAATTTAGTTACCCCTGCACAAGCGGGTTTCAGAAAAAAAATTCAACCATAGATAACATCTTTGTTTTACATATCCTTGCTAATGTAATGTCGACTCAAAAGAAAAAAAACTCTTCTGCGCCTTTATTGATTTCACGAGAGCATTTGACATTGTTTGGAGAATCAGTCTGTGGACGAAGATACAGAAGATTGGAATTCATGGTAAGTTCTTTACGCTCATCACAAACATGTATGATAACATTAAATCAATTGTACAATTGATGGGGTGGTGGGGTAGCCTAGTGGTTAAAGCGTTGGCTCGTCACGTCGAAGACCCGGGTTCGATTCCCCACATGGGCACAATGTGTTAAGCCCATTTCTGGTGTCCCCAGCCGTGATATTGCTGTAATATTGCTAAAAGCGGCGTAAAACTAAACTCACTCTTGTTATTTTGCTTGTGAAAAAGGTGTTCGCCAGGGAGAAAATTCGTCCCCACTCTTATTCTTAATCTTTATAAATTATCTAGAAAACCACTTGTATGAACGCGGCTGCGATGGAGTTAAATTGGATATGTTCATTGGAAATGAAGTACAAGTGTTCTTACAACTTTTAGTACTATCATATACTGATGATACTGTTCTTTCTGGAAAAACAAAAGAAAATCTACAAAACTCGCTAGACTCATTGTAAGATTATTGCGGAAATTGGAAATAAAACGTCAATATATAGGAAACAAAAGTCGTTGTTTTCGGTGCTGGGCCGGCTAAAACATCAAGATTAGAATTTAAATATGGAAACAGAAAATTAGATATTGTTGATAGCTTTGTCTATTTAGGAATAGAATTCATAGAAATAAAAGAATGGTTACCAGTATTGAAGGAGTTGTAGGATATCCCACATAAGCGATGTACTGTCTATTGAAGAAAGCACGAAATGTAAATGTACCACTTGATTGTCTCATGTCAGCTTTTGATGTTATGATATCATCAATCCTTACATACGGATCCGAAATATGGGAGTAAAAGAAATTAGAAATTATTGAAAGTGTTCATTTAAAGTTTCAAACAAACGCCTCCAGTCTCAGAAAATCCACCCAAAGCTTTATGGTTTTTGGAGCATTTGGCCGAGTCCCATTAAATATCAGAATCTATGCTCGTATATGTCTTTTTGGCATAAACTCGCATCTACTGAGACGACCAAACTATCACATGTTTTATACCAGTATATTAGGCATGGTTATGAACAACACCCTACGGCATACCCTTGGTTATATTCCAGAATTATTAGACAGAATCGGCTTATCTGAAATATTGGTAAATCCCACGGCATAGTCTACAAAGTCTCTAGTTTCAAAAGCAAAGCAAATTCTAACAGATCAGTTTATTCAACAATGGCAAAAACATAAACGTTCCAGTTCTAAGGGAGTTTATTATCAACATTTCAAAAGAAACACTGGCTTTTGAAAAATATCTTTTTTTAATAAAAATCTATATATACCCCATTTTGAAATTTAGCACCTCAAATCTAAACAAATCTAACAAATTCACTATGCAAAATCACTGACCCGTAGCTGTTAATCTCTTTTAATCCCCCCAGTAAGTTGGGTAAGTGGGAATGAGCCGAATCCATTCACCTCAGCGCTTAGCGTTCTACGCCGTGATATTGCTGCAATATTGCTAAAAACGGCGTAAAGCTATACTCACACATCCACTCACCCTTGATAGTCGGCTTGGTATGTTCTGCACCTAGTGTAAGAACAATAAAACCCTTCATGTAAGTTGTCTTTTATCTGTCGACAAACAGACACGTATGTAAGGGATAGAATTTATGCGGCGCCTAAATATGCAATTACATTTTAGTACAGCAACGGCCAGACAGCATAAGAGAGACGATCATCAGCCCACCAGTGTAACCGCTGTCCGAGGGTCAAGTCCTCTTACAACAAGACATAATAATAATAATAATAATAATAATAATAATGCACATTTATAATGCGCCTTTTCCACGCCCTTGGGTATGCTCAAAGCGCTACAAAGATGAAGATGGGTGAAGTTATGAGAAGTATACTGAGAAAAGGTGGGTTTTCAGTTTTGCTTTAAAACTATCAAAACTGTCAGAGTCTTTGATGTCATATGGAAGAACATTCCAGAGGGCCGGTGCTGTGTAGGAGAAGCTGCGGTGTCCGAAAGATTTCAGTTTGTAGGAGGGTATCACAAGAAGATTCTGAGAGTTGGAACGGAGACTGCGGGCAGGTACATATAGGTGAAGCAGGTCAGAGAGGTAGGAAGGGGCCAAGCCATGGAGACATTTGTACGTCAGGGAGAGAATTTTGAAATCGATTCTTGCCTTGACTGGAAGCCAGTGGAGTTCTTTAAGGACAGGAGTGATGTGGACACGTTTAGAAGTTCTACTGATAATGCGGGCAGAGGTGTTTTGAATCCTCTGCAGTTTATCAATCAGATTGGAGTTGATGCCAGAAAGAACACTGTTACAATAGTCGAGCCTGGATGTTACTAGAGCTCGAACAAGGGCTTGAGTTGCTGCAGAAGTCAAGTACTGGCGAATGTTGCAAGACATCAACGTATATATAACACCAGGGGCGTAGGAACGGTTTTTCGGGAGGGGGAGGGGGGCTAATTTTATGAAGAGTATTGAAAATCAAAATGAAATTGTAGCTATGGTAAGGTAGATATGGTCTTGTTTTAAAAAATGCAAGGGGTGGGGGGGGCTAAGCCAAGCCCCTCCCCGATCCTACGCCCCTGACCACACACTGTCTGGCAGCCCTGTATCATATCCCGGAACATGTATGGTCAGCCTGCAGTATCCTGTACCTCATCCACAATATTAAAACTTCCATGACCAACCGGCCATACATACTCTAAGGTTAATTACTCGCAGTTGACCTGCACATGGCTGTGCTGATGGCTATGATAATGAGCTGGTGTTATTTCATTTATTATGACAGCACTGTGAAGATTTAGATAAAAAAAGCACTCTGGGAATATACAAACATGCCTATACTCCCTGTTAAAAACTATATCCCACCTAGTGCCTGTGACACCAGGCCTCTCCTGCTCATTTCAGTTAAATACCAGAGGGTCTCTAAGAGGCAACTGTCCGGACGACAGTATGTAGCACTGCACATGTATGTACATAAATGACATTCTGCTTTTCTTTACATATAAAATTAGTAATAATATTTTTGGGCGGTTGGGTAACCTAGTGGTTAAAGCGCCAGTTGACCCGGGTTCTAATTTACTCCTAGCTTCCCTTCAGGGCATGGCTTGGGTATCTTACTACTTTTGTTGTCCTCACATATACATACAAACATCCCGGCTTTCATTGATCTGATGAAGGGGTAATACTATAATCCAAAACACTGTGTTCCTGATGATAGAGAAGTTAATTTGCAGAAATCCTCCATGTTAAGAGAAACATACAGTTACTTGATTGGCAAGCATTTCAATATGCATTTAGTTACCACTAACAACCTACAGGTGATTTGTTATAGGTATGCAACAGTGGCAAACTGCTGGTAATTCTGTGTTCTTCAGTTATTTCCCCTCACTGGGCATCCATTGTAATAGTTTATTTCGTCCTGCTTGCCCATGTCCTGGCCAATACATTGTTTAACAGTACTGCTGCCGTTATATAATTTAGTTGAAATAACTGAAAGAGAAAAAAGTAATGAATCTCATATCTGTATTAGTGTCGCTTGCAGCTATTGATCCTTACAGTTGCTATTGTAGTGTCGTTACGGGTGGTAATCAATACCAACGACTAGCACGTAACGACCAAATGAGTCATAAGCTATAAATAGTTTTCCAAGAAATTCCTGTGAAAGAGAAAGTTGTCAATCGTTCTACGCACTTGGGCATCGTCAACATTGTTCTACGCATTACTGCCGTTGGAACGAAGGTGAGAGCGAACAAATGTTAAATTATTTTGAACTGACAATATTATTATTATTTATCAAGTCGCATGCCACCGTCGTCTATAATACATGTAACAATAGTGCAGGATCGAGCATTGCTGCAGACCCTTTCAAGTTTTAAATTTTACTGAAAATATTCATCGCATTATGACGTGAAAATGACATGTTAACGTTTCTGCTGAAGTCAGTTGCACTAGTTCCGTTTTCGAAGTGTTTAAATGAAAATATTGCAAATCCCAGTCCGTGATAATTAACTATTCTATTTCAATAGTAATCTGCATCAGAATCTACATATTTAATATTTGGAACGAATAGTACTTTCTTCAGTATTCGAAAATTCATATTGTAACATTTACCCAACGGTGAGGCGGGGTAGGCTAATGGTTAATGCGTCCCCTCGTCACTCTAAAGACCTGGGTTCGATTCCCACATGTGTCATATATTCCCACATATTGCTGAAATATTGCTAAATGCGGTGTAAAACCATACTTAAGTGCAGCATGTTATGGTTACTTTTAGTTGATATTTCTCATTGCCTGAACCATTTTAGACCACTTCTGGTAGATACTACTTGTAGATACTACTGAACATTCCAACACTGACAAGACAGGGACAACGTATGGATGTCAAAATCGAAAACATGACAATAAGTGTGAATTACTTGGCCTTCATTTTGTCCATTACCAATTAGTTATTATTACTTATCAGTTCTAAATTACTGGCTTCCCTACATAAAAGCACACTAGCTTGAACTGACCTGATGAAGGAGTAATATTATAATCCGAAATGTTGAGTTCCTTATAATAAAGACGTTAATATGTAGAACAATTTCATGATATGAGAACCATGATAAATGCCAGTGAGATACTTGATTGACAACATTTCAATACGCCATTAACTGCGAATAAAAACCGTTAGATTATTTGTAAAGTATGACCAGAAATTATTGAGAATTTTAGTAATATGTTTAATTGGATTTCTAGTATAAACAACCTTGACCAGCTATCAAGTGCTTGGTTTCATTCAAGAGAGAATCAATTTCATTAGTTTGTGAAGAGTTATCCCCCTTTGTTTACTTGCTAGCAGACGACATTTTCAGTGATCCTCAGTATGGATGATTTAGAGAAGAGGAAGTTGATTTTAGAGTATTATAACAAAGACATCAGATCAGCTAAAGTGATTTCAATTAGAACAGGCATCCCTTTGTCCACTGTTTATCGTGTTTTGAAAAATATTGCAATGGATATGGCATTGAGCACCAGAGAGGCGCAGGTAGGCCCAGAAAATCGACTGTCGGTGACAGGAGGCGGCATGGTATTCTTGTTTCTAAAAACAAACGAAGGAGTTAAGGCTGGTTATAATTGATAGAGGAACTGTGGCTGTCTGTAAGGAGACAATTAGAACTGACCTGCATGCAGTGGGTTGGCAGAAAAGTCGAGGAATTCCATCAACGATCATGAAACCTGAACAAAAGCATCCTCGATAATCATTCTCCACTATACCCTGGATGCATCCACGGCTTGGCCCGAAAATTTTATTACCTCCCTTTGCTGGCTCCGCATTCTCACAGTAGCCAATCAGCGAAGCCGCCGTTACATCCGAACTTGCCAGTTGCAACAAAGATAGCGATCCCAGTCGCCAAGGTTTGTTCGCAGTGTCACTCAGAATTTGGGGCAAATAATACAGACAAATTGACAGATCTGAAACTTTAAAAAAATATAAGAAAGAACTCCTTCTACCTCTTTCAGAGTACCTGTGCATTAATTGTGTTGCCAAGGTTAAACGGTTAGATAAATTAAGGAGCGAAAGTGAGTTGTGATTGGTTCGCTCAACTTCCCAGCGTAGACACCTGATTGGATAAAAAGCCAGCAAAGGGAGGTAATAAACTTTTCGGACCAAGCCGTGGATGCATCCAGGGTATAGTGGAGAGTGATCGTAACTCATACCCTGGAGATTATCGAGGATGGAACAAAAGGAGCGAAGGTTGAACTGGTCCTTGCAGCATACAAATTTTAACTGGGGCAATGTGATTTTCTCAGTCGAAAGTTCTGTGTGGCTGTTTCCTAATACACTGAAATTCTGGACCAAACAAATTGTAAAACCTTTGTATCAGCGCCCAAAGTACTGTCCGAAATTTAACGTGTGAGGTGGCATATCTGTGTTAGGGGCAACCCCCTCTGTGTATTTGAAAGGAATATGAACAGTGAGCGGTACACAGATATTCTCGACCGACATTTACTTCCATCTGTTCACTTGTTCTATGGACATTTTTAGATTTTCCAGCAGGACAACAACCCAACACGTCGTTCAAATCATACACAGGCCTGGTTTCGGACCCAAAATATGACATTATTAGATTGGCCAAGCTATAGCCCTGACCTAAATCCAGTAGAAAATGTTTGGGGACTTATGAAGGAAAGTGTCAATAAGAAACATCTGACAAAAATTGCTGAAATGAAAGAAGACGCGGTCCAATATTGGGACAGCTTGGACTACGACTTTTTAACTTCTTTGATCAGTAGTATGTCCCGCCGCATTGAAGCCTGCATTGCTGCTTATGGTGACTTGACACTATACTTACTGTTCACCTGTCTTTGAATCTGGAGTTATGATCTGCTAATATTCATATTTAATACGTGAGTAATGAGTGAAATTTTTTTTCAAAATTACAATCTTTAAATTCTCAATAATTTCTGGTTGTACTGTATATACAGGTAACAGTGGCAAACCGATGGTAATTTCTTCAGTTATGGCCCACCTCTGTGCCTCCATTGTAATAGTTTATTTCGTCTTGTTCGCTCATGCCCCAGCCAATACATCGTTTTCACTATTAATACTGCTGTCGTTTCAACTGCTATACTGTTGAAGGATCTGACAGATTAACATATTTGCACGAGTGTTGCAAGCATCTATTCACCCATGCAACTAACATTGTCAGGTCTATTCATGACCCACTTGTGGCCCTGTAGAAATATTTGAAGATGGCATATTAACGCTACAAGCACTTCAAACAGTACGTTAATGCTATTTCTGAGTAATTCTGATAGTAACAAGACTCGCACATTGCAGTATTTCATAAATTAACTAAAGCTGTTGACATCCTACAAATACAATTTTGATGAAAATGAATTTCAGTTGTTCGTGTTTTATTTCGAAATGTATATATCTAAATAATATGTTAAAGTAAAAAAAATATAATACGTCTATTCAGTGTAAATCAATTTCTTCATTTAGGAATAGCGGATCATTGTCCTTGAATGCAATGGGGAATTGCAATAATATTTTTAGATATAATAAGTCTAAATACAGGACTCATTTGCCAATTACAAAGTGAAATAAATATTTGCTTAAAGATAAAATGAAACACAATCCCACTATTCCGAAGTTTCACGTTCCACTCACTTGAACTTATATACGTTTATGAACAATATTTAAATGTAAGTGTGTGAGTTTAAAGGTTTTTATGGAAAATGGAGTACCCATCAAAATCATATCAAGGGTGCAGGGTCAACTTAAAGATTTATATATTCTCATTATGAATACTAAAATCCTTAATGGTTATCTATGATGTTAAAAAAGCACCATTTAAACATCTGTTTTGTAGCATGGCTGTTAAAGAATATAACTCTGGAATAGTTTCAAGTTATAATCCGGTAATGAGTTTGAGGGATCATTAAATGTGTATTTCATTCACTTTATTTGTAGCTTCGATTTCATAACATTATTTCATAGATTAACCAGTTATATTGATCAGTAACTGAAATTTACCCAATAGTTAGTACGTTGCGACTGTATATCTGTTTTGATGGTTTGGTAATTTAATAAAAGCAACTATTGGTAAACATTAACCCCAAACAATAATGGTGGAATTAACATCTTCATTCGTTTTATCTTAAATATACTATTCCAAAAAAGAAACCCATAACCCAGAAATCTGTTGCGAAAATGTATTTTCAAACATGTATAACTCGTCCACAAATATGCTTTAGTACATGATTTTTTACATCAGATTAGAAGAAGGTAATGTCTAAATAACCAAGTGGATAATTTTAGACGTTGAGCGCGATGGTGACCACGTACCATGGTCCCGACGTCAGGTCTCCTGGCTCTCAGTCTAAACTCTCTCGTACTCGTTTGACCGGATATCCTCCGAAGTCCAGGTACCCTGGCTGCTGTGTTCTCACCCTTGGCAGTACGATCACGCAAGTGCAGTACCCGGATGTACCGATCTTGGGCTGCAGTAGTGACTCGAGGTCTGCCTGTACGGGGACGGTCATTTGTTATACCTGTTTGGTTGTAACGATCTGCAGAAGTGATATCGTGCTCAGACTAACATTCAGACGCTTTGCAACAGAAAATTGGTAATCTCCAGCGTGCATTCTTTCAATGGTGATGTTCCGTGTCGCAGCGTCAAGACGTGACGTAGTGATTTGACCTTGAAACTCTTTCAAAACGAATGCCGATTTCCGAAAGTAATCTAGATTTTTATTTCCAGACAGTGCATGCTCTTTGCTGCACAATTTCAACTGGAAGATGATTTCTGTTGTGTCGTGGCGATGCCTTTTTAATTCTTGTGAGAAATCTCATCAAAATCAACACTTTCAGGTAATGCAATAGTGTAAAAACATGTAATCAACACTTTCGTTACATATTTTGACGATTGTTTGAACACAATTGGTAATTAATAGATTTTTTAAAATACAAAACGCATATGCGTTTCTTTTTTGCGGATAGTATATCTAGTTGTTTATATAGACAAGTCTATTTAGGTTTATTCAAGATACTCAACAGTAGGATTATTAACCAAAATGGGTGTTCGACTGAAATATATGTGGATCAAATTATAAATAAATGGTCAGAGAAAGCACTCAATTGGAGCCATTACGTTAACAAACGCACATGTGTGTATTTGAATCTCTCATCGTGCAAGGCCATCTCTCTCTCTCTCTCTCTTAATGCAGCACACCTCACGCCGTCAGTTGTCATGTTTGGTAATCACGATTATTACGTGAGTGATAAGTTATAAATAGTTTTCCGGGAAATTCCTATTAGAGAAAAAATCGACAGTTTTATGGGCAGTTGGATATCATCAGCATTGTTCTTCGCATTAATGCCTTTGAAAGGAAGCTGAGAGAAAACAAATGTTAAATTGTTAAAATATATCTTATTCCTAAGATCGCTGGCCACAACTGGTATATGTGCAAAAAGTGTAACATTGAGATGGCAGGCCCTTTTCTAATTTCAATAACATACTCATCGCATTATAATCGCCAAATTGAAATTTTAACGTTAAGACTGAAATCAGCTACACTAGTTCGATTTTCGAAGTGTTTAAATGAATTTCAAATATTGCAAATTAATTCCTTGAGAGTAAATGTTCTATTGCAACAGTAATCTGCATCAGAATCTACGTTTTATTATTTGGAATGCATAATAGTACCCTCAGTATTCAACAATTCTTACTGTAACACTGACAGGGTTCGATTCCCCACGTGTGTGATATGTGAAGCCCATTTCTGGTGTCCCCCGCCGTGATATTGCTGGAATGTTGCTAAAAGCAGCCTAAAACCATTATCACTCCCTCATTCATTCATTTACGCAACATGTAATGGTTACTTTTGGTTCATTTTTATGATTGCCGTAACCATATTTTGTTCGAAAATGGTTTCGGTTTGTTACAGATTTCTAAGAAATCATTAATCCACACAATAAGACTGTCAAACCTATCTAGCATAACGATTGATCGGAAATACCTGGAAACTCAAAATCAATAAATCTCTTCAACACTCTCACCAGCTGGGTGAGGTGATCGTTTCAGAGACCAGCTGTTAGTCAGCAGTCTTCCAGGTGTAGGCATGTTCTATGTGAACAATAAGTTATGTGCCGGGTAATACCGAGACACAGTTTGGGGTGACATTCGTGACCAACTCTTGTGTTCGGGAACAGGCAAAGTGTAGCGCAGATAGGGTTGCGCAACAGAGAGAAAAATGACCGGACTTCACTCCGTTGAACCGGAAGCTGGCAGAGGTAATGGAGGCGAAGAAGGTTTTGATATGCCACGAGGAGCGTTTAATATGTTAAATGAAACATATTTTACGTGACTAATTAATTATTAAATATGAGTTTGGAAATCAACCCTGTGAGGAAATGTGTGTCTTCCTTTGATGGTAGCGATATTTTATTTGGACATTAAAATATTTTTTCGAACCGAAGCGAGGGAAGTACGTTGGCAACCTCACTTCGCTCGCATATAGGAAGATTATCTTTCTGTTTCGCAACTCCATTTGCTACAGTTTGCTTGTGTTTCGGGTCTGGTCTCTCTCGTGGCCATTTTTTGGCGACTGGTTTCCGTGTAAGCGCAAACAGGCATAGTTAAAAGAAAACTTACAAAACTTGTTTACTTTTATAAAACAATGTACGTACGAAGTTTTTGAAAGGCATTTAGAAGTTGGACGAAGATGAATACCTGACAATCAGGTAGGATTAAAGCAATATATATCGGCTTAGCCTTAACAAATACAAATTCTTTACAAATTCTTTATTCTCAGAGTGTATGTAGGTCATCGGCCCATAATACAAATAATACAGTTTTGCAGCCATATATGAATGGCGGTGCTTTACAGCATTATAAATAAACATTGCTACATTTCTGATGACAAAGGTATTGTTTGAGGTCATCAATATTTTGAAATTTGACAAAGAAGAGTATGTGTAAAACAATATAACAATATATTGTCATCTTTCTACATTAATTCTCACTAGTTGGCCTCATGATAATATTTTCATCATTGTACATTCTCCAATCTTGCCTTGTGTAGGCACTCTATATATTCATTCTGTGAACTGCTAAAGCAGAATTAGCTCTGAAACGTCGTGATAAAGAATAAAACAGATTTGTCCATAAAACGTGTCATGTCTTCAACAACAATGTACACAAAGCAATATTCAAACCACTTTACACAGCATTCAATATACAATATTCATTGTAGTCCATGAAAAGGAATTGGGAGTCTGCATTCTTCACTGCAGTCATTGTGTTGGCCTAAGGTAGTCATTCTCGCGTTGAAGGCGGTCTTCGGTTACGTCTATTCGTGAAACTAAGCACTGCTGGATCAGGAAGGTCAGCTTCTTCAAAGCTTCATTTTTACAAACAGACTATAGTTAATCGTACCCTATCTCATAGTCTCAAACCCCACTGTGTCATTTATGCTTGCCTGCACTTGTAACAAGAACAAAAGGAGGTGGCAAAACGAAGAGACCCCAAAAGAATTGTACGGTTGTACGTTATGTTTCGGGTATACGTGTACTATGTACTTTCCTGATATTGAGACATAAGCTGATATGCAGATTGATTGAACACAAACGACTGTGGTTATTTTAGTTTTTATTTCTTATAAACATATTTTAGACATATTCCTGTCTACAAAAATCCGTTCTACAAATTGTCTATAATGTTACGTGAAATCTTCAAAGACCAAATCAGCGAGGGCTTATAAACCAAAAGCTATCCCGTTTAGTGAAATCTTTTTGTTTTTACGACGCAGCCTTCTGTTCTCGTCACCTCCATGTGATATTGCTGGAATAGTGCTATAAGCGGCGTAAAACTAAACTCGCTCACTTACTCTTTGATATGTGTCATGCATATCTTCGCTCAAATATTATGCCTGTCCTACGGGAAACAGTTGATTTAAATATGTCATTATGTTGTAGAGTGTGAAAGCGGACGAAGATGGCTTCATCATCACGAGAAGACATGTCGCTAGCCTTTAGGAACCTTCAAATTGCGGGAGGTTATTCTGAAGACCAAGAAGGATCAGGCTTGAAGTATGCCACGTTAGATTTGAGGACCAAACACCGAAGTGAGAGGCAAACCCGACCAAACGTGACCCGGGGACAGATGTGGACAGATAAAGTTTTTCTCCCAAGCAAAGCAGAAACTGGCTGTGCTCCCGAGGCACTCGTGTGGAAAAGACCGCATGTAAGTTCATATAAATTATGCTAGTAGCACAGCCCCTGCTGTCATAAGGGGCGGTAACTTTGAAACATATCGGTAACATAAGGCCGTCGCGTAGCAGATGCTTTTCATATTTACTGGATAACATTCATTTACGAGTTCAAAGCCTTATTTAGGCGAGTTGTTACATGTTTGTTTACTTAATTCGGTACCCGTGAAGATCCGGGTAAGAATAGGTCTTCAGCAACCCATCCTTAAAAGTATTCATTCTATTTAGCAGGGCTGGCCTCAAACGATCGGAAGTATCATTGATAGGAAAAACATATTCATGATTATAGATATGAAAACTGTGTTATCAATACTAACGTATATCAACTTATGTGACAGAAGAAAGTTAAAATTTCCTCACACTATATACCAAGTTAGGACTTTATTCAGGTTCTGCTTCTAACTCTTGCTCAGGAAGCTGTATTGTTAATAATCCATGCAAAAACATGTCACCACTCACCAGTGATGTGAAATATAATAATTTCTTTCAGAGACACTTTTGGCATTTTTGCTCAAGGTTATGTATCCGATGTTTATCGATGTTTAGTTAACGAGTGAGTGAGCCCCGATACCCTTATCGGGCTTGTCAATACGGTATCGTTTAAAATACGGCTCTATTTCTGTCGCCGTGGTAGGAAAATCATTGCACAAATTACAATATTCATCGTTTGTGTCAGTCCTGCCCTAAGTTGGGTCTTTCATTTCAGGATTTTCTCCAGAATCCACAACTTTTTGTTCATGGTACTGAACGGTATGATGTCAAACAAAATCGGTTTGGCACGTGCTGGTTCTTATCCATGCTGTCAAACCTTGCTGACAAGACTCGATTTTTGAAAAGGGTATGTGTACTTTAAATATTCCTTTGTTGTGTTCCTGGTTATATTGAAAACTAAGCTATATTCCTGGTCTGACAAAAATGAAGTGATAACCTGGAGATGATTTCGTTATTTCGCAAGATCTATTTCGTTGCCATTCGTCACCGCTCGCCCTGTCCCCGTAACATCCAGGAACACGCTATTCGGCTTGTCCCGGAATAACACGAGTTGGTCTCGAATGATGACGCGCAGCGGATTCTCTGAGTTTAGAATGTGGACAAATCTAATGTTGTAACATTTAGCCACCTTGACAATTTTGAATATACTACAGACAATTGTCGCATTTAAGGTGATCAACACTGGATCGTATACTCCTGGGAAAGACGGAATCTGTCATTGCAAGCTATGGAAGTTTGGAGAATGGGTGGACATCTATATCGATGACTCTTTGCCCCTGTATCAAGGGAAGCCGGGCCTTGAGCTCTATGGTGCTGCGTCTGGGACAGCCTCCAACGAACTGTGGGTTTCCCTGGTAGAAAAAGCTGTAGCAAAGTACGTATGTCTCAGATGAGATAACTCATGACCACATGCTTGTTTGTTAATATATTTAAAATGAACATGATAACCGTGCCTTATTTCTCTGTCATATCCAATACCGAAATGTATATATGAGTGTCATTCAGTGTATATCCAGCGATACAAAACGAGAGTATATGAAACAATAGGTCAACAGATGTCCTCTTTGTTTTCTGTTGAAATAATGTTAGACCTGGGTTGGAATTGATCTTCAGCAACCCATGCTTGTCGCAAGAGGCGACTAACGGATTGTTGTTGTCAGGCTGACTTGGTTGACACATCTCAAATGCGTTGATCGATGCTCATGGTGTTGATCACTGGTTGTCTGGTCCAAACTCAACTATTTACAGAGGATCGTCAAATAGCTGGAGTGTGGCGTTAAGCAACGAAGTTACAAAACACAATAGATAACTTGGAGTGATACCAGAATCGACTGTATTTATCTGATGATGTCATCAACATATTCACATTTGAAAGGAGGAACATGTTATCTTCTGAATGCAGTTATTGCAAATATGGCTTCTGTATCCCATAGCTTGATCTCAAAGTTTAGGCGTTTTCTCATTTTCTTGTCTGTTGTGAAAGCATTCAGCTCTCAGTTGTTGCACTGACGCCAGTACGTACGTCATCCAGCGAAATCATCTAGCAACTGGCATGCGGTGACCATGCGGTGACCTGCTTCAAACACCCGATCCCATTAGACACTTTTTTCGACAAGCATGGGTTGCTGAAGAACAATACTAACCCGGTTCGTCAGGGGGCTTTGATTCTGAAACGAAAACAGTCAGTAACAAATATTTGACATCAGTTCAAATCATACACCAGTGAAAATGTAACTGGCAATAAGTTTGCCTTTTATTCATTACATTTTATTGTTCAGGATGTACGGGTCATACTGTGTCGTCGATGGTGGTTGGCCGAGCGACGCCTATCTGGCCCTAACAGGAGGTGTGTCTGAGACTGTTCCGCTTGCATCTTACACATCCCCTCCCGACGATCTGTTCCGACGATTGGACAAGGCACTAGAGACCGGCGCAATGGTGACCTGTGTCATTCTTGTAAGTAATATCTTAAATATATTTATAAATATACATATTTATGCCACTTTGTCTTCCTTCGTCTTTCGTCAGTTATTCTGAATTTCAGTCTCCATGATGAAACAGATTCCCAGCAACATATTCGACGTTAGAGTAGACTCAAGTTATTTAGTAGACGGTAGTTCTTTCCCTTCGAAGATTAAAAATGGGGCGACGACCAGCCCGTTGCCATCGCTATTGTAAAAACAAGCCCTACCCTAAGTCATGGTTTTGCTGTGGTGTCCCAGATGTGACCGTCCCAGATCCAAAGATCCGAATCTTTGATTTGGGCAGCATAAAGGCTCGTGTCGATATATTTTTGAAAAAATAAAGGGAGTAATCATTGTTCCTTAGCTGTGCTGACATCTCCCTTTCTTTGAGATAACTTGTTAACATGGTCACTGTCTCATTTGGAAATTCACCAAACCTTAACTGTTCAACAAACAATAAACATACTTCTGGTAAGTAAACACATTGCTAAGTACTTTTGACCTGACACTGAAGCCTGTTATCACAACTAAATTAACTGAAAGTGAACACCAAATCAACTTTTCCTCTTTAAGGCTAAACAGTTGACCTTAACTAAATTGGTCATTTAAAGTCCATGGAAAATTCATCTTAATTGATCACTTCAACTTGAAGCTACGAATTAAACGTCACTGGTATGTATGCGGAACTATTGCTCTCATAATTCCATCCTTGATGGAGCTACATATATTTTAGGCGTTAAGGCACATCCCTGAACAACACCTGGTGTATTCCAACCTTTCTCTCTCAATCAATCTCAATACGAACTTTGTCACCAGGATTCCACTCTGGCAGAGTTTTCATACTATGGTGTTGGTTGGAGAATTTCTTTGAAGATTCCTTGTGGCAATTGTCATTGTCTCTGACGGCGTGGATATCTAGACACTTGGGCAGCAACACCATCTCTAACACTGACATAGAGCCAAGGGGTTAGACTTGTCCCTGTTCACTGTATTGGAGTACTCCTGTAACTTAACAGAGCGAGAAATTGATCAGTCTGCTTCAAAGCAAGTTTTGCGATTTTCACAACAGCTTCGGCCATACCATTGGCTTGAGGGAAGTGAGGTGAGAAGGTTGTGTGTTTGAATCCATACTGCTTCTTGAATCGCGCCAATTCATGAGTTACAAACTGTCACGAGCTCGTCCGGTATACCCCGTCGTGAGAATATGATCTTGAGCTTTCCAATGGCACCTTTTCATGTAGTGTCCTTCAGGTACACTACTTCAAGATAACGAGAAAATTATTTAATCACTACAAGGTATTGATGTCCTTGAAAGTACATAGATCGGCTGCGACTCTTTGCCATGGTCGATCAGGCAGGGAAGTTGGTTGTAACGGTTCTTTCCTCTGTGCTGATTGGTTAACCTGGGAGAACGTACAGGACGATACTTTTTCCTGAATGTGTTGATTGAGTTTGGGCCACCATATGCTCATTGTGGCACGTTCATGACATTTTGTTAGTCCCTGGTGTTCCTCATGAATTCTGTTGAGAATGTCGATTCTCATACTTTCAGGGATCGCAATCCTGTCTCTGTACAGCAGTATGTCTGTGGACACCTCTGCCAATTTACCTCTGACTGGGTACTATGCTCGTGCTGACATCTCTGTATGTCGCAGGCTATCCGTTCCTAGTCAGAGATATGTGACTACCTTAAGAGTCTTGTCCTGTGTCGTGGCCTCCTGAATCTCTGTGAGTCTATGATCAGACATAGGCTTGGTCTCAAGGACGGACTCTGTGAAGGCTTCCATTTCCTCTACAAGGTTCTGTATAATTGCAAACTGTTCGCAAGCCCACACACTCGCTAGGCATTCATTCTCTATCTGAGAGTACCTAGTCTCAGCAGGAGTTAAGGTGCGTGAACAGAATGCCATTGGCAAATGTTTGTCGCCATGCTCCTTAGCTGTAAGTGCGTGCGTCAGCACTGACGACCATAGTTTTGTCCAGGTCTTAGAACTGCAGGACTAGTGGATTTGTCAGCATTTTTTTTACTTGGTGAATGTTACATCTTGGGCAGGACCCCAGGTCCAAATCGCATCAGTTTTTAGTAGGTCACTCATTGGATGAAGAATGGGTGATACGTTTCTCAATACCGCCCCAGATAGTTTATCATGCCCATGGCTCTCCGAAGCTTGGTGGTATTTGTTGGTGCCGTTAGGTCCCTGATAGCCTGGGTTTTTTCTAGGTCAGGTTCGACCCCGTTTTTGCTAATCACATGTCCGAAGAACCTGATGGATGATTTCCAGACTTCACATTTCTCCCGGTTCAGCTTCAAGCCTGAGCGTTTCATACGTTCGAGGACACTGTTCAATCTCTTGTTCGGCTCCTCGACAGTTAGCCCTCATATTAGGACACCGTCCATAATAGCTTCTGAGCCATAAAGTCCTTTGAGTACTTCTCAATATTTCATCTGTAAAATTTCTGGAGCGGATGTAATTCCGAAGAGCACATGTAAAAACATAAACGACCGAAGGGGGTGATGAAGGTCATCAATAGACTGCTTTCTGAGTGTCTCTGCAACACTGATGTGTCCGCAATCTGTGTCAATGGGATAGGCTTTCCTCCAATCACCAGGCTGACGTGCCAAGCCTTTGCCTCCTCACATTGAACAGATCAAAGGAAAGAACAATCGTTTGTTTCCCTTCATTCACATCATCTGTGTGCTGCTGACATCCGTATGGGACACAACTTGGTGTCGATGAGTTGTTATGTCCTTGCTACCGGGCATGTGACACACTGTTCCTTGATCCACCCTGTCTGCGTCCCCTGTTGCTATGGTGGCTTGACCTGGCATTGTTGTGACGTTTTGGCCGGGCCCCTCTAACTTCATCTAGGTTTGTAGCACCACGGTCAGCACCCTGACTCTTGATCATTTCTGAATTGCGTGTAATCTGTATAGCCGTTTCAAGGTCCAGTTGAGCCTCCATTTGTAATCTTTGTAATCATTTGTAAATATTGGTCTAGAATTCGTGTGACAATTCGATCACGTATGTGTATAGTCTTCATTCATGTGAATCGGCCCATGGTACAACGTTATACATTGGCAGCCTTCAAGCTGCAGCGACGACGATTGTTAGCATAGAAGATGAACATGGCAAGATTTCTTAAAACAAGAGGAGTAGCATTACTCAGCAGTCGATTAAATTTACACAAGGTTGGATGGGTGAAAACATCGACAGGGATAAAACGTTTACGTAGATCATCATTGGCAGTACAAATATGTATGTATACAAGTATGTATTCGCCCTTTTTGTCACCAAAATCCCAATATTCAGCAAGTTCCTATAGGTGACGAATAAATGCTTCAACAGATTCACGTGGTTGTTATGATCTCTAGTTAAAACGTGCTCTCTCGTGATTCACGTTTCTCTCCGGGATAAAGTGATGATCAAACTGCTTCAACACGAAATTGAAGTCTTTCTTTTGTCCTCTTTAGATAAGTGAAACGATTTCATGATATGTTCTGCCTCTCTCCCCATCGCGTAGACGAGTGAACTTACTTGTAATTCACAAGCCTCATCTTTGTATTTAGACAGCGTGAAAAAGCGAGGAAAACGTTGTTTCCACTCGGGCCACTCTTGCGGTTGCTCGAAGGTGAAATTATCCGAGGCCTTGAATTCAGACATGACGTGCAAATTAATCACAGTTTATGGCACAATGTCACTTACAAAGTTCATTCAGGGCATCGGCGTGGCTTCTTACATAATTCCTTTTGACACCATGTTTCGAAAGGACCAAACAATGGCGTGTTTCCATTCATTTTATTGACCATGAGTCGGGTACACTTTCATAAAGGCGCCTGACATAACATGTGGTTTTCACCGCGAATGCGCGTTCATACAAAACGTTTTAGAAACATCATAAACAGGTTTTCATGAAACATTTCACTGAGAAACCCTTAGAAAGCGTTGTAAAAACGCTGTTCATTAGCTGGGCACCCCTGTGAAGCACCAGGAACTGCGGGCAACTGCAGAATGAGCTCCGTTTACAGCAACAAAATGTCGTCATAACACTCCTCTTTCCAGTAGATAGTGGAATTTATATACATATATCTGTGTTTTAATCACCAACGACTTGTTATTAGCTAGGATAGAAATTGATTGATTTAATCACAATAGAGTTAACAAAACAGTTGATACCAGTTGGTGTCAAGAAGCTTGTCTATGTCACAACATGACAATTAAAACATATCAGAAGCTGTACAGACATTCTTGCACTTTATCTATTGAATCTGATGGCTACGTTTGTCATTCTTTTGACTTTAGACTTCTAGGTTTCAAGTTTGCATTTGTAAGGTGATGTCAGATGAATAGTTTTATGATCCGATGTTCCGACTTGAGTCTTGGCATGTGACTTGTAGGCATTCTTCAGATTTTCATGGCACAGGTCCAATGTGTTATTCTGTATGCAGGAAACTTCAAATTCTGAAGATAACTAAGGAGAACTTAGCACTTCTCCGAGAACATACAGACGATTTTCTATGGCAACAATATAAGCACCATCAACATCAGTGAGAATACACACGACTGTACATAATGAACACTTGTCCAAATTCTCAGGATAAATAGCATAGGCGGGGGCTTTACACATCAGTGCAATACCTTTTGTAGAAACTGTACTACACATAGTTTTTTAACATTCTTCCGTTTTTGTGTATACAAATACCATCCAAACAGTTTTTCTAGTGTTCTGAACGTTCCTATTAAAACATATTGTTGGGCGCGGTGGGCGAGCTGGCTAAGGCGCCAGGCTAGTGATCCAGCGAGGTTGAGGTGTCGGGATCGAGCCCACCTGTGACCGGGTGTAAAAACATTGGAGTCAACTTTGTGTGCAGACTCTTTCAGTGTTGTCACAACCCCTAGTGTACAGTACACAACCCTGTGCACTTAAAAGAACCCACGAATCCGTTGGTATTTGACCAGATGGTGGCCACATGAATACGTACCAACACCTAGTTGCACAAGGGATCGATATTTCAGTGTAAAACCAATGAAGGATCTATTTAACCAGGTCAGTATCATTTAATAATTGTGTTTTAAAAGAAAGTGAATTGCTCTGTAAACGTTTGATATATACTGAGTCAAAAAAGAAACTTTACATTCTTTCTTCAGGGCACTATAAAAGAACAAGAAATGGTAAGATGGTTAAATTGTTATTATTTCATTGCTGAGATCTGTTTGATGTACTCGATACACTGACAGTGCCATAATCAGTTCCATTAGGCTACACCGCCGTTCCAAAACATGGGTATACAGAATGTCAAGTCACAAGAATAACAATGCGAAATTTCTCAGTTCAATATCGTGTATGGCCGCCCCGCGCATTCACCACTGCCAAACACCGTCTCCTCACCGACTGCCTGATGCTTGTGAACACGTGGTTGGGGATTCTGCTTCATTGCTCTTGCAAGGCAGCGCCAAGTTCCTGCAAATTCTGAGGTTGGTTCCTAAGACCACAAAGCCTTCTCCCAAGTGCATCCCAAACGTGCTCTATTGGATTAAGGTCAGGGGACCTCGATGGCCAGTCCATGACGTTGATTCCAGCGTTTTGAAGGAAATTTCGTGTCAACATCGCGGTATGCCACCGAGCATTATCATGCTGGAACTGTAGACCTGGGCCATGAGCCGCCATGAAAGGAACGAGTTCAGGGGTGAGCACCTGGTCGCGGTAAGCAGCAGCTGTGAGGTTTCCAAGGATGACCAGAAGTCGGGAACGGTTGTTCCCACAGAAAGCACCCCACACCATGCAACTTCCGCCCCCGAATCTGTCTACTTCCTGTACACAACATTGGGCCTGCCGTCCGCGAATCTGAGGGTAAACCTGGATTCATCGCTAAAGACGACTCGATTCCAGTCTCTCTGGGTCCATCGAAGGTGACGTTGGGCCCACAGCAGACGTTGACGTTGATGAAACGGCGTCAATATTGGCCCACGATATGGACGTCGAGAATGGAGATTGGCAGCCCGCAACCGATTTCGAATGGTCTGTGAGGACAGTCGACCTCTAAACATCTCAGCCCTGGTTCGTGTAGCCAGCAGAAATCTGTCACGTAGGTGACGTAGGACGATTTGAAGGTCTTCTGCTCGTGACGTCATACGTGGACGACCCGACCTTGGGCGATCAGAAGTGGTGCCAGTTTGTCCCATTGCTCTTGCGACGTCAATAACTGATCTTCCCGCTTGCAACATGCCAACGGCACGTACACGTTGCACGTTTGACAATCGTGGCATTTCAAGTACCGTTAGAACTGTGGTTTGAAAGTGTTTTTTCAATTCTTGAGGCCAATGCAAACACGTGCATATGAAGAAAACTTCGATGCAAAGATCACGTGATCGACTGCATGTGCAAAACCTGATTTGGAACGAACGTCATTTGCACGACGAATGGATGGGTTTGAGTGGGTTTTGCTAACGTTTTTCTAGAGTCGAAAGATAGGGATCCCATTTCGGATACATAGATGTATCATCAGAGAAAACGTATTCATTATTTTTCAAATTACAATTTGTGAAGTTTCTTTTTTGACTCAGTATATATGTTTTGTAAGTATATGAACAGCACAATCGCCAACGGCTGAAGCGATGGTGTCAATCCATCAAGGGTCCATGCAGGAACCAAACGACTCTATGGTCCTTAGTATGGTGACATATCTTCGATTTGTAGCTTGTTTTATTATGTTTTACAGATTGAGGATAGTATGCAGCAGAGAGGGTTCGGGTGATCCTGGCACAGTCAGGCTGGTAAGGCTCATCATCAGCTTAGGGCCCTTGCCCCCTCTACACGCAGCCCAGACAGCAATTAGGACTTCTCCCAGGAAACGCTGCCTAGTCGAACCCACCAGGAACTTTCCGGAGAATATGAAGGCTCCCCAACACTGCAGCCTTCTGCATTACCCAGAGTGTCAGAAGGGCTGTACTCCCGGTGGAGAACCCGGGCACTCTCCTGATCTGCGCCAAGAGATCAGGAGGTACCAAACCAAGAGCACCGAGAACAATGGGGAGCCTGGCGACAATGTACTTGGGATGCAAGCGAGACATTTCAAAGGCGAGGTCCGCATATTTATCATGCTTTTCCTTAATCTTGCCAATCACATTGGTGTCAAAAGGGACAGAAAATTCAATGATATAAATAAATTCATTGGCTTTATCAAAAAGAACAAGTTCAGGTTTGTTGGCTGGAATTCTTCTGAGGATGTATATAGGCCTATTCCAGAGAAGATTGAAAGCATCATTTTCCATGACGCCCTGGACATCAGGGTCGTACCATGGATGGACCTCGGAGTCAAAGCCACAGGCATGGCGGGACGGTAGTAAAAGCAACGAGCCATGCCATAATGTCGTTTAAGATATGATGTTTGTGCCAAGGAAGGGCATCCACTGACAAGGTGTTGGACAGTCTCCGTGAATTCATTGCAAAGTCGACATTTCATATTGATTTTTTCTTTAAGAATCACATTTAGGCGATTGCGAGTGGGAAGTGACTGGTCCTGAGCAGCTCTCGCACACTCAAGTAGTGTGGTTTTAAGGTGTATTATTATTATTATTATTATAGGATATTTATATAACGCACATATCCACGCATCTAGTGCTTGTTCAAGGCGTGAAAACGCCTTGAGCAAGCACTAGATGCGTGGATATATATGTTGTATTGGTTGTAGATTTACATGCTAGTTTTACATCTATATCTGTGATTTTCTTGTTGTTTTAAATGTAGACAATAAGTTCTTCAACATGTTTGTATATTCTCGATTTATGTGTCCTGAATGTATAGCGTGTATTGGTGACTATTGGTCTTGGCTGAAATACTGCCGATGTGACTAGAAATCTTAACTCACTCACTCACTCACTCATTAGGCTATAAGCTGCATGCAAAGCTTTTTAGCAAAACATATATCATTGTAACATAACATATTTTATAGATTAAACATAAAGTATTCGTGAAATATATCATATTCGTCACAACGTTTATTGAATGCAGTCCCTAAGTTTTCACAAATCTGTCCATTTTCAGGAGGTCACAGACTATTGTTATTTCACTGACTTGTCACAGTGAAGCAGTTGCTCAAATAACCATATATTATGACTACGTCTCTCGTTTAAAGTCCACATCGAACGATGAAATTCGGTTCACGTACCTTGCCAAGCAACACATAATATCATGAGTAGGGATTCTAAACATCAGCCAGCTGACTTGTTGACGTTCCAACATGTGTTCCATCCTGTGAATAAAGCTCAAATATCAGTCAGTCCATTGTCTACAAATGCTTGATATTTTTCAACACATGTTTGTTACTCTCCGATATAACCAGCTACCAAGTGTCGTTTCGTTTCAGAAAGATTATGCAGGTAAACTTGGCCTGTTGGGACCACATGCCTATGCTCTGAACAAAACTGCCAAGGTAAAGACAACTAGTTCAGTATTATAGATCATAGATAATATCAACATTATTGTATTTTGATACCTGGACCTATTTTGTTTCTTTAATTCTCTGTTTTCATTGCTAAACATGCATCATAAACCTCAGTTGCCGGTAGAGACGTGTCTTTTCCATCGTTAGGTGAACTATTGTAATTAATGCCTAAGGGACAAAGTCCTATAATACGAACAGGCACTAATCATATTACACTACAGCATATGATGACTCCACGTACATTTCAATAAGTGAAAAGGTGAAGTTAAGCATTCTCACTCCTGGTATCAGATACGATAGGTATAACTACAGGATCTTTAGTATTTATGGCGTGCGTCGCGTGTCAAGTAAACAGAAGGAAAATATCGTTGATGTGGTGTATTATTCTATGTTTAGATATTTGGGTATGCATTTGGTCTGAAGTAAACAGAAGAAAAATATCGTTGATGTGTTGTAGTGTTTTGTGTTTAGATATTTCTATATAGATTTGGTCTTGATTAATAGAAGAAAAATATCGTTGATGTGCTGTAGTGTTTTGCGTTTAGATATTTCTATATAGATGTGGTCTGGAGTAATAGAAGAAAAATATCGTTGATGTGCTATAGTGTTTTGTGTTTAGATATTTTTATATAGATGTGGTCTGGAGTAATAGAAGAAAAATATCGTTGATGTGCTATAGTGTTTTGAACATCTGAAATGTATGATGTAAATGTAGGTGCTGACATACCGCAATGATGTTGTTTCGATATGGGTCGGGTCTGAAGTAAACAGACAAAAATATCGTTGAGGTGCAGTAGTGTTTTGTGTTTAGATATTTCGGTATTGTAATTGACGAAAAATATCGTTGATGTGCAGTAGTGTTTTGTGTTTAGATATTTCGATATGGGTCGGGTTTGAAATAAACAGACAAAAATATCGTCGATGCGCTGTAGTGTTTTGTGTTTAGATATTTCTGTATAGTAATTGACGAAAAATATCGTTGATGTGCTTTAGTGGTTTAAACAGACAAAGCTAACGTTGGTGTACGTAGTGTTTTGAACATCTGAAATGTTTCATGTAAATGCAGGTGCAGAGATACAACGGTGAAGTTGTTTGTCTGATCAGAATAAGGAATCCCCATGGTAAAAACGAGTGGACAGGCAAATGGAGTGACCAGTAAGTTTGTTTCGTGTCAGATGTCAACCTTTCCTTTATGGAGTATTTTGCAGTTTGTAGGGTACATGTTGCCCAATCATACAATTCGAGTGGAAATATGCATCCATTTGGCGAACCCAGTGTTCCACAAAAGGTTTCCTGTTCTTCAGCAACTTGTCCGTGCCGTTGGACGTCGCCGAGGTTATATTTCGTTCCTCATATATCAAGCTGACGCGCAGGATAGAACTGATAAATAGTTCAACCCCAAAGTAATTCACCCAATAAATATTTCACAGTGGATTCATAATTTAGATCTATTAATTATAGCAATTCATTGTATAATTACTATTCAAATGTCACTGTATTCACAAATACATCATCCACGAGCATGAGCTTTTGAAAACATATTTTTAACACGTCAAAACTTTGCATGGGCATTGGAAGTCCACTAAACGTGGAGTTACGCTCGCTGCATGAACAAATTAAACATGGTGAGGAAATCAAATATTTCAACACCGCTTCGTCACAGTTTTTATTTATTCATTCTCACCATAGTTCAACACAGTTTGTGACGAAACCGGGAAAAGAATAAAGGGGCAAATGTGACAGAAATGAACTACATTGTTTCTTTTTTTAGGACACTCGTAAGGGCTCGAGTTTAATTCGAAGAATTCATCCTTTGTTTTGCAGGAGTTCTGAATGGGATACTTTGGCCAAAGGCAAAAATTTGAGACGAATTAGAGATGAAGGGGAGTTCTGGATGGAACTGTCAGACTTTATGCAAAGATTTACTCAAACTACAATTTGTTCCATGACTGTTGATTTCGACAAAGATGGACAGTCCGATCCTTTAAGTGAGTAACCCCTGAATACAAGAATGTCTGTCTCTATCTGTAGATGTACAGAGCGTATTGAAATGGGTGTCCTGACAAACAGGTTGGTGGTGTGTTGTCCTGTACATAGAGCTCAGATCACAAATCAGTTGCAGATAAGCAGGGTTGGGCACGGTGATTCCGTGTATGGGTGACCGTGTTTGTAAGCTTGACTCCTGAGAGTTTCAAGGACTTCAGTCCTGCCCCACAACAAGTAGTATCACGTTAGGCAAGTGAGTTTGTTCAAAATTGCCTCTGTTCACCCAGCAGGAAATGGGTACCAGTAGGGATAAGTCATGTGACTTTTAATCTTCTAGCACCTAACATGCAGCTTGGGTTATCCAAGGTGATAATGTGTTAGCACCTTGAGCATTCTTATGTGTGGATGTGTGCTCATTATCAATATTCACTATTATTATTATGTTTTACAGATTAAGATGAAAAACGCAGGGTTCGGGTGATCCTGGCACAGTCAGGCTGAGAATGCTCATCATCAGCTCAGGGCCCTTGCCCCCCTCTACACGCATCCCAGACAGCGAATGGGACTTCTCCCAGGAAACGCTGCCTAGTTGAACCCACCAGGAACTTTCCGGAGAATATGTAGACTCCCCAACACTGCAGCCTTCTGCATTACCCAGAGTGTCAGAAGGCTATGCTCACAGGGGAGACCTCGGGCACTCTCCTGATCTGCGCCAAGAGATCAGGAGGTACCAAACCAAGGACATCGAGAAGAATGGGTAGTCCTGACGACAGTGTACTTGGGATGGAAGCGACACATTTCATTTAGCATGCTTTTCCTGAATCATGCCAATCACGTAGCTGTCAAAAAGGGACTGAAAATTCAATGATATAAAGAAATTTAAAAGCATCATTTTCCATGACGCCCTGGACATGTTCATGGACGTTCCATGGATGGACCTCGGAGTCACAACCACAGGCATGTCAAAGACAATAGAAGCAGCGAGCCATGCCATCATGTCTTTTAAGATATGATGTTTGTGCCAACAAAGGGCATTCGCTGACAAGGTGTTGGACAGTCTCTGTAAATTCATTACACAGATGCCATTTCATGTTTCTTTAGAATCACACGACCGACTCTGGGCAAAAGTGGTGAAGGACTGCACCTGGTTTACTCCTATCGCTGCGCCGTCCAGCAGTGACAAAATCAACAAAATCAACTTCAGATTTCAGATTCTGTCCAACAACCTTGGCACGCTTCAATTACTGTGGAAGTCCTTGCGTTCATCACGAAAGACATGCATCACCAGAGGTTTATCTGATAAATAAATATGTGCAAAAGTACGCAATAAAATTATATCATGAAGAGCCTCCACATTAATCCAAAAACAACTTCCCGAATCGATTAGCATAAACGATTAAGAGAGAAACGAGGATGGTGGGCTCTGTTATCAAACATGATACTTCTGGACAGGCGGTCAAAACTCTAGATTTATTATATTATTATATGTAAGTGAGTTTGGGATTAATTAAAACCTAATACTGAAATCTGTACTGAGTTGAGAAGAGGATGAAGAAGAGTAGAAACTTGCCAGTGTTTCCAACTTAATTTCAAGAGATGCATGACGCCAAGTCTTTTAAGGCTCCACCCCTTGGGCACGACAGAAACGTATGATCGTGATTTCGAGGCTTGGTTCGTCTGATTATGTTTCTTAGTTTCAAACACCACAGCCGTGCTGGTGGTAAACGAGATCTGCTTCACCTTCCGTCTTTCCTCCAAACTAAGCTGACGTTCATTTGCAACTTGAATACTGTTATCACATTACTCCGCACTGAATATTGCATGGTAAAGTCAATTCATTCATAAGGTAAAAATATCTTGGACAGGGTCGTGGGAAAACTCCTAATGCAAACGTTTTGCTGTGTTAAGTTTTAGTAATATTTTGTTCGATATAGTATTATCAAAAGGGGATTCTGGTTAGGGTGTTTGTTGTCTGTTTTGTATTATCAAGAGGGGATTCTGGGTAGGGCTTTTGTTGTCTGGTTTTTGTTTCGGCCATTGTTTTTTATTATGATGCAGCTGGTCTGTTCTTAAAACACCTGTGTGACCTCATTATGTTTATGTGTGTGACCTTATACTGACCTTATAACGCAGGGACAGAAACTTCTGGAAGCTATGACCTCATGACACAGGTGCGTGACTTAATTACACAGAAACACAACACAAAACACAATAGCATGTGTATTATACAGTAATTATTGTATACAATCATTCTGGATGTGTAGTGTATACATTAGGTGCAACAACACAAATCTGTAGACATTTCTATCACAAATACATGATTCTTATTTACCAAAATACTACTTGCCAACTACTTCACGGTTCAGTGAATTTCTATAGATGCATGAAAGGTATTGTGTTTGACTGCTCAGGGGTCGCCTCACGAGGCGTGTGCTCACTATGTTGAACGTCTTCACCCTGACTCTTGATCATTTCTGAATTGCGTGTAATCTGTATAGCCGTTTCAAGGTCCAGTTGAGCCTCCATTTGTAATCTTTGTAATCATTTGTAAATATTGGTCTAGAATTCATGTGACAATTCGATCACGTATGTGTATAGTCTTTATTCATGTGAATGTAGGCCATCGGCCCATGGTACAACGTTATACACTGGCAGCCTTCAAGCTGCAGCGACAACGATTGTAAGCATAGAAGATGAACATGGCAAGATTTCTTAAAACAAAAAGAGAAGCATTACTCATCAGTTGATTAAATTTACACAAGGTCGGATGGGTGAAAACATCGACAGGGATGAAACGTTTACGTAGATCATCATAGGCAGTACAAGTATGTATGTATACAAGTATGTATTCGCCCTTTTTGTCACCAAAATCCCAATATTCAGCAAGTTCCTATACGTGACGAATAAATGCTTCAACAGATTCACGTGGTTGTTATGATCTCTAGTTAAAACGTGCCCTCTCGTGATTCATGTTTCTCTCCGGGATGAAGTGATTATCAAACTGCTTCAACACGAAATTGAAGTATTTCTTTTGTCCTCTTTAGATAAGTGAAACGACTTCATGATATGTTCTGCCTCTCTCCCCATCGCGTAGACGAGTGAACTTACCTGTAATTCACAAGCCTCATCTTTGTATTTAGAGAAAGTGAAAAAAAAGAAAGAAAACGTTGTTTCCACTCGGGCCACTCTTGCGGTCGCTCAACGGTGAAATTATCCGAGGCCTTGAATTCAGACTTGACGTGCAAATTAATCACAGTTTATGGCACAATGTCACTTACAAAGTTCATTCGGGACATCGGCGTGGCTTCCTACATGATTCCTTCTGACACCATGTTTCGAAAGGACCAAACAATAACGTGTTTCCATTCATTTTATTGACCATGAGTCGGGTACACTTTCATAAAGGCGCCTGACATAACATGTGGTTTTCACCGCGAATGCACGTTTATATAAAACATTTTAGAAACATCATAAACAGGTTTTCATGAACAATTTCACTGTGAAACCCTTAGAAAGCGTTGTATAAACGTTGTGTGTTAGCTGGGCACCCCTGTGAAGCACCAGGAACTGCGGGCAACTGCAGAATGAGCTCCGTTTACAACAACAAAATGTCGTCATTGCACTCCTCTTACCAGTAGATAGTGGAATTGATATACATATATCTAGTACAATTTATATACATATATCTGTGTTTTAATCACCCACGACTTGTTATAAGCTAGGATAGAAATTGACTGATTTACTCATAATAGAGTTAACATAACAGTTGATACCAGTTGGTGTCAAGAAGCTTTTCTATGTCACAACATGACAATTATAACATATCAGAAGCTGTACAGACATTCTTGCACTTTATCTATTAAATCTGATGGCTACGTTTGTCACTCTTTTGACTTTAGACTTCAAGGTTTCAAGTTTACGTTTGTAAGGTTTTGTCAGATGAATAATTTTATGATCCGATGTTCCGACTTGAGTCTTGGCATGTGACTTGTAGGCATTCTTCTTCACGGTTTAGTAACATTTCTATAGATGCATGAAAAGGTATTGTGTTTGACTGCTCAGGGGTCGCCTCACGAGGCGTGTGCTGACTCTGTTGAACGTCTTCACAAGCGGCCAACCTGCTAATTCCTAGGCTGTTATCTATACAATGGAACAGCTCAGCGGTTGCAACTCTATTGTTAGCTAAACTATATTTTAAGCAGTTTGTAGCCCGCCTCACTCATTGATAAAACGTATTTATTGAGGGCATTTTAATAGGTGTGAGTTGCCAAGCGCTTAAATTGATAAAGACGCCATGCATGGTGAACATGTAGGGTACCTTCAGTGAATTTGTGTACATGTTTGAACACACAGATTGAATGGGGTGGTGTGTTTTTTTTATTCTCGAATACTGACCATCAAAAGTGCATACCATTCGCATTTCCCACTCAGTGAAGTTACAGACTTTGTCTCGATGTACGATGGCCTCGGTATAAGAACTATTATAAATGTTTGCGAGAAAAAGGCAAACTAGTCTATACATCTAGTATACAAGAGGGATAATGGGGGATTCGGCAGGCCATGTTTGTGTCATCTGGTGAAAACAGCTTGACAATATCTAGGTGTATTATGTTATAAATATTCTACGTGTGAATCCTGGTAAATATCTGACAACTGGTCACATCCCAACTGTCATCTGGAAAGTGTTAACGTTTGAATGATGAAGCAGTTCATCCAAGACATCAATAGTGAATGCTATTTTCACATTCCTGTATCTAAATATTTTTGTCTTGCCCATTAATTAGTTGTACAGTATTTAAACCTTCCTGGTGCTAATCAATAATCATTTTGATTATAATAACCGATTTAAAGGCCTAGTGGCAGTTGATTGATCAAGGTAGAAAGCCCCTGTTTTCCATTTACAATACATGGTCCTTAGAGGGGTGGTCTACCTTCAGTTGTTGGGGATCCTGAGTCTTTTTTATATTGTATTGTCCTAATCTGAAATCCTATTTTAGAGATATATGCTAGTTTTATGTCTTTATATTGTGATATTCTAGTTGGTTTTACTGTCCTTCGATAACAATTAAATGTTTTCATCACGATATGGCTGAAATATTGCTGGTGTAACGATAAATTATTACTCACTCACTCACTCCATTTACAATAATATCAGGTTGCTCTCTCTCTCGTTCCTGAATCTTTTTACTTTGATTTTTTTTTAAAAATCAACGCCCGTCACGATATGGCTGAAATATTGCCGATGTGACGTTAAATATTAATTCCACAAGGAGTATTATATGATTAACTACTGGTGTAAGCTTTTTGTGACTGGTAACAGTATTTTATGGGGTTGTTTAGAGTATCTTGTATGAGGAGGTGGAGACTTGTGATGAACAGCATTGGGTATATCCGGTTAAATGTATTTTGACAGGCATTGGATTCAGTGAAATATGGTTAAGGCAGGAATTGCCAATAGATTATTTATCAGTTATAAAAAAAATTAATGATCTTTACTCAGTTGTACAATTAACAGTTGATTAATATCAGTCTTCCAACAATAGATATACATCATATGATAAACAAACAAGAAAGATATGCAAATTTCATGTAATATTTATAAGATCTGTTTCCATCAGTAGACATTAGGATAGGAGCATTCCCAAAATCTACTCTATATCGTTTGTGAATAACAATGTCTCATTCCCCCTCTTCCTCCTCCTGTTCCCTCTCTGTATCAGATATCATGTCTGCATCGTCATCTTCAGTCAAGTCTTCCACCCAAAATTTATTTTTGTACAGTTTTGAAAACAATTCATGAAATATATTATTCGTGTCTTGTACTTACTACCGTATGTCTTCCTTTTGAGACCCAGTTGATTTTGAGAAAGTTGATTTTAGGTTTTAGGTTCTTTGTAAGAAGAAGAAGGCTGTCCTTGTTCTTCTTTTCTCTTTTGTTCTTCCAAGATATTAGGCAATTCAGGACCATACAGTTCCAGCATTCTATCTACAGACAGCATACCTGTTCTTTGACCACCTCCTACAACAGAGTAATAGGGATCAAGTTGACCTTTGGCTTGTAACATATTGCATCGAGTCTATTTTTCTGTATCATGCACAAACAGATTTCATTTTGGGGAATATTCAAGATGAAAACGGCCACTGCACCGGTCCACAGATAAATGAAGCTGGATTGACCGTGTGCCCTTCTATATAGATTTCCACAGTCTTAATGGAGCTTTGACCTTAACAACATCACTACCAGAATGGTCTGGATCGTAATGGATCTTATTCATGTACTCTTCCCAGGGAGCCATGACTCCAAATAACGAGAAGATTCAAAGACTAAACTATTTACAGGAAACAGATCTCAAATGACATTCAATGTTCAATGTTTTATTCAGGTATAAAAAGCAAGGTACAATATTTACAACAACAACCTTTCACGGACATAAAGGTTTTCCCCCAGCCATTTCTAAGGTTGATTAATATCAGGATGAGCTACATAGTTTCCTATTTCCCATCTGTTACCAAAGGGCTACGTCAGCTTACTGCTTTGGTAGGATTCAGTCAATACATGTTTCAAGTCATTGTTCTGAGAAAATTTAGCCATTAACGCCTTAGTCATAACATGAAGGCTGACAGTGTCCCACACTTTGTGAGTAAAGGCTTTCACACATGTCCCAAGACGTTTTTTGCTTGGCTGGTGCAATCTCTTGTAAAATACTTACAAGTGTATGATCACCAAAGCAAATTGTCTTGGACTTCCATCCACAAAACAAATGGTCAGTCACTCCAACATGCATTGTCATTAGGGATACAGAAGGAGCACATTAAAGTTCCAATCTGATTTTGATGATCTGATCTTCCTGAAAGAGACAGGGAACCATGTCTTTTAGTTCGGGCACAAAATCTGTCATCACATCACAACAGTCTCTCAATATTCTTTACTGGTCTAGACACAAGAAGATACTCTTGGAAGTAGGTACGACTTTGTCTTTGATCTTTTCCCCATTGTCTGAGATCCACACCATGCTGCTCCAATGTAGCATACATGTTAGCCCCCACATATGCAGAAGAACCTGAGGGACCAGACTTCATGAGATCTTCTATTTGCTAGAACACACTCGGTAGTTCCAGCCAGTGTTTGCAAGGTGAGTACACTGCCACTTCGAGTAGGATAACTTCTCACACTAAAATATACATCATACTTCCTGATGTGAATATTCAGTACATTATCCCAAGACTAGGCTGTCACGAACACATGTTCACCAAGATCCAGATGACAACGGAGATCCTGTGACAGGGTCAACTACTTGTCAGTAGGGTCAGTGTCTCAAGACTCAGCCATTTCAAGGTTTCTTTCTCTCAACTTTCTTCAATGCTTTGCAGAACAGGACGTAAGCTTGGAGCCCACGTCTAGGTAGGGTACACAATAATTCTGCAGCACTGTCAAAGGAGGTTTGAGTTTTTTCAATAATATCAGCCTTCATGAAGTACGTTATGACTTCAAATTGTACCAGTTTGTTGACCACATTATCTACAAATTGTATAGCTGTCACTAGTCCACAGTGATTCTTCCTGAGAATATCATGGTGAACTGCTTCTATTTACTATGTGCAAACAGAACCAGTAGAATCAAGAGTCTGGAATGGTTTTCTCGGAGGATACATTCACTTCAAAGATTCAGTTGAGAATGAATTTTTCAAACACTGTTTGGAGACCTTATATTGCCAAACCAGATTCTAAAGAGGTCATCCAGGTGTTTAACTAGATCACACAGGTGTGAGAAACAAAATGGTAGACTTATGCCATACCCCCCTGTGTACAACAATCAGCAATATGTCCAATAATTGACATCTTGACCATCGACCTATCCAACATGGATTTGATGACATTCATTTGACAAGCAAATTGTTTTGTAAATAAAAAGTGTTCCTCTATTCACGGCATGGGTTGTTGTAGATCCTGATATGGGCAGGTGGGTCCACTGCCATCCATACGCTTGCGGTTACTTAACTGATTATGTCGTGAAACATTTGACCAATTATTTCAGACACGTCATATATTTCCGACTACATGAATGCAACGAAGGGTGGTGGGGAAGAAGTGTTGGTAAACGTGTCTACCCGTCACCATTTCGATTCCCCTCGTGAGCACAATGTGTGAAGTCGATTCCTGGTTTTGCCCGATAATTTTGCAATATTGATATAAGCGACATAAAACCTAACTCGCTCACACAACCAGCTCCATGAAGATCGCGGGTTTGGTTAAACGGTCATTTGGATTATGTGATTAAACTGGGTAATTTCGTTTTTTGTGTGTAATTGTATCCCATTGGCGTGGATAATTGTTCAGAACATAAATCACTAGATTGTCTCATCGTGTGTATAGATTTCACTTTCAAAGATAAGAAAACACTTTTGGAATCACCTACAATTCTATCTGGTCAATTATATTGCCTTATACTGTACGATGTATCAATTTCATACTTTCATATAAATACGAAACTCTAAGAGGCTACACAGCTGCAAAAACAATATATTCCTACATTCGAGGGGTGGTGGGGTAGCCTAGTGGTTGAAGCATTTGCTCGTCACCCCTAAGGCCCGGGTCCGATTCATCACATGGGTACAACGTGTGATGCCCATTTCTGGTGTTCTGTGATGTTGCTGGAATATTGCTTCAAGTGGCGTTAAACAATACTCACTCACTCACTCCTACAGTTGTGCGATTTCATTACTATAAGCAGTGATTGATATCTTGTGGATCAGTCTTTCATAAGTCATGCTCTAATCAACTTGAATTCATCTCTTTTATCGGAAATATGTTAATGGGATTGTTATATTTATTCATATGGTATTCATAATTTAAAATTAGAAGTTATAATATCCTTGATTTTATTTTTGCATTTACACAAGATTTGTATCTGAGTATTTGGAGGTGACTTACCAGAGCAGATGTTTTGAGTGGGTAATTTGGCTTAACGGCGTCATCGTTGCTCAGAATGGCCGTGGCAGAGTGGATCTTTGCTCACAATATCTATCACTGGATCGATTCGATCATTTAGAAACTGCAATCCCATATCACTAAGCAATCAATAAAACAACTTTGTTTAATGATTTAGTACAATACGTGTATGACTATAAGTCAAAGGCAGCAGGTTAGAATCCTCTTTGAGTTGTTTTCGTGTTTAAAAGTGCCCAATTTATCAAATGTTTCTTCCTTTTTGTCAGACTATGTGCTCAGGATATTTGGAGAGTGGGGAACGGAAGTGACAGTCATCGTCCCAAACATCTGCAAGAAGCCGGAGTTTTCCGACAAGTATAGAGGTTGTAGTGTTAATTAATTCTCTTACTCTGATGTCATTGTTATGTTTCAAAGTCTCAACAAACGATAAATGTTTTATGCAATGTTGTGTTTTTGGACGGTTCAAAAAGACACAAGGAGCTCGTGTCAGTTAGGTTAAGGACAGAATATGTAAAACAATAATATTCGTGGCACTGAGCGTTTTCGACAATTTGACATTTTTCATACATAAAGCTTCGTTCCGGAAGTGACGTCACAATTTCTATCTCCACACGCAGAATCTCGCAGGTGACCTTGAACTCAGCCACAAATCAATGTCACTCTCCTACCTGTGGAATTATCATAGATTTACATTCAAAGTATCGGTCTCGTTCGAGGGAAATCTCAATACATTTTGAGTACTTCTTGCTGGAACTGTTTTCTTCAGTGTAATAACATAGGAATTCTGGCATAATAGTTTGTATTTTTATAATTTATAAAAACATCTTTCAAGAATATGTCCAGAAATAGTTTGGTCTGTGTTGCTACAGGATATTTATTGGTTACCGCGTTTTAATAGCATTTAATTTTCCAACAGTAGGGAAATATTTTCAAGAGACTAAGAAGTTGTGTTGATGAAAGTGTGTTTCATACACAACTGCGAAACCAACCTTAAAAAATGTTATGAAAATGTTATGTGTTGGGAAATTATTTCTACTACTTGATTGGGGATAATTGTTAGATAATCGAGGACGGGTAACTGTTTTTCTGACCGTAAACGTCTATACTGTCAGGCCTCACACCGGAAGGAACTGTCCCTGTCGTAGTTCAAGTCATACAGGATGAACTCCGGCACGACAGCTTCAGCAAGATCGGCTGTGGCGTATTAACCGTGAGTGAGAAGCGCTGGTCCTTTAAAACGAAGTAGGGTGACGAGGTTTCGTCAATGCTTCAGTACCTAACCATCGTCCGCTTGTTGTGCAGAGTAAAACTCAATAGTCTGATCAGTTTATATTTCACACTTAATGATCATTAACTGTTTGTATTACAGGAATTGTTCATGCAGCACACATGATGTTAAAGTGTATTTCATTGTCGAAACCATCGCTCCATTGCAGGGGGACGATCGTACACGTATTCCAGACATTGAGGGAAAGCCACGACGCTCTGCTGAACTCCAGCGTGTTTTCCGCTATAACCTGTCACCTGGGACGTACATTCTCCGTCCTTCCAGAAAACATGGAACCAGCAAGGAGTTCCTTGTACGGGTGTTCTCACCCTGTCCCATTCATGCAGACAAGTATTAAGTGTCCATGAGTACATCCCTAGTAAGTAGTGATGGACTGTACACCGAAGTGTCGCTACATTTCAGATAAGAGTTGGTTACAGTATATGACGTATCAAATTAGTTTTGTTAACATAGGAGATATAATTTCATTGTCCAAGTTGGCTGCGGTGATAGCACGACATGTCATACTTCATAATTTATATATTTATAATACATATAATTTAAAGTGTTTCAAGAGACAAGGCACCAGGGCCGATACCGAGCACTTACTTCTATGTATTTCACTTCTATAAAACACACTTCTCAATATTTGAATTAGAAATGTTCAGCCTGTGGTTTCTTCTCTTGTCTATTGTTGGTCATCAGTTAATTGAAAACATTCCTAAACATTGATCACAACGTATTGTCAAGAACATTCCTCAAAATGCCTTCAATGACATGATAATGATTACTTGAGAGAGGAAGCTAACTCTAAAATGGAATATATAATTCGTTAATTATAATTTCTATTACAGTTTATATCACTTGTTAAGCTCACAAAATGTCATCACCCTGATCGCCTTTGGCATAAATCGGGTCAGTTACATCCCAGGTTAAATATTCTTAAAGGACATTATATCAACATTCACCACTAATTTCCTTTAAGAATATAACGTTACACCTTGAAAGCCCCAAACACCAGTACACTCAGTATTGTCAATTGACTGTCAAAATATATAATTAAAAAAATATAAAGGTGCTGTCTTCGTGGTCACACTCGGTGACAGGTAATATATAAAGGCTACCACTGTTAAATTCATTACCCGTTAGAATCAGTGGTATGCGAGTCCATCACTAAGCGCTCCCTCATTCTTTCCTGAAAATGAACATGAAATATGTGGGGAAAACTATAAAATGCCATTTTAGTCCTGTCTGACCCATTAATTTTGTTCTTCAATGTTGATGTCAATTTTGGATATTCATTCAAAATGCTTAGATTGCATTTTTAACTACATCGTTTCTGCTATACGAAATCATTATAACCATCAACACTTGTGGGTCGGTTTGACAAATGTATTACCCTCATTGTGATAGTGTGCCTCTCATAATTATTGACTATATTATTTCCCATAGCATGCATAAAATGTTATGCTTATAGCAGTGCGAATTAAACCATTTCCTGATAAAATTTATTTCGAATGAATTTGATCAATTAAATACAAGCTGTTCAAGTTTCAGTGGTATATAGTTGTGTATCTCTCGATGATTAAAATGATTTTCTTGATTTCTTGTAACTGACACATAAATGACGTTTTACAATTTTAAGTTGGCATTGGTCTCTGCGAATGGCTGGCATATGTCTTTGAATAGCATTAGTTTCTTAAAGTGTCCCTCGTTCCCAATGATTGATGTTTGATGGGATATTTTACTTTGTGAGTTTGGAATGGGCAGGGTTTTATAATTATTATCTTGGTTATTTGCTTTTTAGTTGTAAGCATATAAGCATGCATATATAGTTGCTCAATTCTGGACTTCTAGTCCAAAATCGACTTTCAAACGTATATTCAGAGAATAAATCAACAATGTTCATGAAACAGTCCTGCATTCATTGTCTGTCATGTTTCGTCATATGTGACTCACAGGATGGGCTCTAAAAATAATCAATGGAAACATCAGCATCACATCCGTAGATTTTAGTACACATTAGATACAAATATACACGACGAGGAATAATACAATCATGTCCGGTCTCACGGCCTTTCCTCCGAGTGACACACATCCTGCTTGTTGTCATCCGCATACAAAGCAGTTGGGTATCAGACAATGTGAATATCTACAGCAAGTATTACAAAGTCACACGCATTACACTTTAACATGAATATTGCAATTGCTCATTCAACAAGTGGGGAATTTTTAATAGGAATGGAATTTAAAACGTAACAATGAAAGTTGGTTGGTTGGTTTGTTACTTCGCACCTTAGCAATATTCCAGGTCTATGGCGGCGGTCTGAAAACAATCGAATGTGGACCAAATATTCCAGTGATTAACAACATGAGCATCGATCTACGCAATGGGGACATGGTGACATGTGTCAACCAAGTCGGTGAGCCTGACCAACTGATCACGTTAGTCGCCTTTTACGACAAGCATGCCTGCTAAAGACCAATTCTACCCCGGATCTTCAAGGGTTATAACTCTAAAGGAATGTCTAAAATAGTTCTGTTATCAGAATTAAGCAATAAATGCTCAACAAAGCATGAAAACACTTATGAAGGACATATGGAGCATATGTAGCTATGTCAGATAGGGTATCCTAGTTTGATTTTTAGCTTGTTTGGGTTGAATAATTGTCTTGCCTTTGCATATGTTTGTAAAGGTCGCCACTGCTGGGCCAGGATACGCTTATGTCTTTGTAAATACCTGATCACAATTTTTGAATAGATTCAGAAATACGTTCAAATAGGGATTATACAGTCGGAATTGTAAAATGGACTCGTGTTTCTTATGATTAATATTTCGTTCTTATGAAACTGCTTTTGTCGATTCTAGCTTTGCAGTATGAGTTGGATAACAACAGCAAATGGCGAAGGAAGCGCAGCCTTTGTCCGATTTAAGCTGAGATTAACTAAAAGTATACTACACAAAACATATTAAGCATAAGTCATACTTTAAGATGGAGCTAATCTATGCAAGTAAAATACATGCAGCCAGATGACTGATTGGTAGTACACATGTATGCAGCATACGTTTTGGTAAAGTGATCACAGTTTCAGCTCTAAAGCCCCTTTAAGCTGTCGAAATTTGCTCAGCGTCGTCCAAAAACGTTTTGTTACTGTAATGTCTCCGACTATGAAGGGGCTGTTCAGTGGATCAAATATTAGAATCTCAACATGGCCAATGAGGAGGCCATCTTGGTTAAAAGAAAAATAAGTTATTTTCCAAAGGTAACAGGATCAGAGGCCAAAACTCTGTTGGACAAGAAGATTCGAATGAAAGACCCAAAAACGTAACTCTTGCATCCATATTAGTAAAAGAATATTAAGCATAAAACATTGAAGCATTAAGAAATATGCGAAGAAGGTGGATTAAGCTGCTAAATGTCACATCTGCATGACATCACTGTTAATGTCAGAAACAAAACGCTCCTAAGCCTAATTCTGACTGTAACATTGTAAGTAAAATCTATACTGAATATTTCTTGGTCATATCTTACACTACTGTGTAGCTATGGAACACGTATTAGTACACATACAGGATGAATTTGATTGATTGAGTGAGTGAGTATGCAGCTTTTAGAAAAATCCCAGCAATATCACGGCGGAGGACACCAGAAATGGGCTTCCTACATTGTACCCATGTGGAGAATGGAACCCCGGTCTTCAGCGTGACGAGTAGACGCTTTAACCATTAGGCTACCCCAAAGCCCCAGAATGTATTTGAAGTGATCCAGTTGCTTGATGCAAGTTGTATAGACAGGTGAGATATCGCCCATACTGCAAATGTATCCTTTACATGGTTGCTTACTTATCCACTTTGTGTATACATTTATTGAGATTGGTATGAAAATGTATACGGAAACATTGCTACAGTTTCAATAAGCATTAGCATCTATACTCATATATGTAAATGTCATACAAAGAGTTTGTGTTTATCTTTGAAAGGAGGAAGTGAAAATTTTGTTTTCGCAAAACATTTTCTTCCCAGGACACCCTCTGATCATCATGCTTAGGTATTATTCGGGAAACATATTTTTCTGTGTTATGTATTGAAAATCTATTAGGTCTTTGAATGGCATTTAGAAGACAAGCATAAGGAAGGAGAGTCCGTAACGTTGTGTTCCTCGTAAAGAAGAAGTTGACATCCATAAAATGTATCTTCCTTGTAAAAATCTATTGTTATAAAATCAAGTTGTTTCTTCCTTGACATCCTTATAGAGTCATTACGCCATATTAATCTGTTGGATTTCCTGTTGTCCCCTGAGCACACCAGAAAACTAGGAACATGGGTTTTAGTCCCTATTCGGTTCTTCAGCACCACGCCCGTGCTTGTGGGCTTAAGTAAAGTAGTACACGTTTAAGACCAGCATCACGTCGAGCTGGCCAACGTACTCTGACAAGCCGTGATATACCTTGGATTCGGTTCAAAGCGGCGTCAAAGTGCACTCACTCACTCACTCTCTGAGTCACGTAAGATGTGGACACTGCCACATTTAACATCATCCATCTGTCATGGGGTTGCTCCGGGAGTAATGGTGCCGTTACTGCTCCAAGACTATGTCTGTGTTGTCGGCTACTTCGCTGAAAGAATAAAACATTGTTTGGAATCTAGTACGTTCCTTGGGCGTGACGAGAGAACCCAATTACCCCATCAAACCTACCCTACTGCCCCATAACGTTTTGTATTTACAGGTGCGTCATGTACACGTGTGTATTATTGTGTGTATTATTGCTAGTTACAGTCTACACATATGATCAGGACAATCCAGCAGTAGGTCGGCATCTAAATAGAAAACATCACTTAGAATACGACACATGACTATGTGTCGTGTCTTCGGTTGGAATGAGGAACCTGTCGAGCAAATGTGGTTTCAAATACCCTGAAAAACAGCCGATATGTAATAGGTACCAAAATTTCGAGTGATCTTTTGAGAAAAACCAACATTATCAATAGAATGTGAACTGGCTGCCAGATATTTTTTACGAAGGATTTCTACAGAATTAACTGACGACCAAAGGAACTACATGTATTACCAAACTGAGGAAATTTAAGAACAAGTTCAAAATAAATCAATGCAAACCGTATCGTCCAAATACAACAATACTCTACGCTGTTAGTGATACACATTCAGGGCACTTTTTCTTGTAGAAACTGGGTAAAAGTTATGTTATACCGAAGACATGGGACACTCATTCTGAACAAAACACACGACAGACACCCAGAGGCGCCCATGCCAACATGGATGGAACTGTCGGATTATCCAGTTTTGTTGTAACTAACCTGTTACAGACAGACAGGGTAGACATCAGATTGGTGTATTTTCTGATCTCCGGAATTCTTCCTTACAGTTTCGTCATAAGCGGCAAATGCCTTTGGGCATATGGTAAGGCGACAGACAGTGACCAGGAGACTTAGGACTCGGGGATTACAGCTATAGATAGTGCGTCGGCAGAGACTGGCAGCGACGTAACTGGCAGAGGATCGTCTACATGGATTAAATGCGATTCTGACCTGACAAAGACTGCGTGTTTAACACCGAAAGGGACAACAAATGGCGGCATGGTGCGTATAGGAGGTCGTGGTATGTGGTGGAGGGGCTGTTGTGGGGGGAGGAGGAATTTGTGGGCAGATGAGAACATCACTTGTCATCCTACAGCGTTACATGGGACACATTCTTCATCAACTCCTCTTACCGTTCCTAGAACAATTTCATCCGCATCACAACCCCAGATCCCATACAGCCCGAGCTTCCTTGCAGCCCACAATGTCAAGGTCTTGCCTTGGCCTGCGCTACACAAATTTGTCCCTTTTGAAATACGTTTGTGATGGTACGGATAGTCGTGTACGACAGTAAACAACATCATCCAGCTAACCGACAAGAACTGATCCAGGTCCTCCAAGAACTGATCCCGGTCCTCCAAGAAGAATTTTCACGTATCCCATGTGACGTTTTCAGAAGACTTACTTTTCTTGGTTCATTGCGTGTAATATCAGGAGCTATTAATGTGTCAATGAACCGGCGCCATTTTTTAGATGTATGTGGTCATTTTTCGTTACGTTGAAAGCTTACTTCTGCCACCCTACATCAATCCCGGCTAGCGCCATGCCAGTATCGGTCGTTATATGAATGTCTGGATTTATGTGAATTTCGTTGAGACATTTGCAATACATTTTACTTCTTGTATCTGTTGTTTGTGTTTTTGAAAACAAGTTTGTCGAGTTTCCTTTGGTCGTCACTTAATTTGTTTAATCTTGAATACAATACAACGTCATCAGATCAGCAATACAACGTGAAGCAAAGTTTTCGTTATCTAGACAATCCATAAGGGCGAGTAAGGTGATTTATACTACGTTAAATCATAAAAGGCATTTACAGTGGACTCTGTATAATCCAACACACACTGGGACCGGGAAAAAATGTCGAATTATACAGAGTATCGGGTAGTTCAATGTCTCCTTGCTGAATGTAGGAAAAAGAGTAACAGGAAAATACGAAACAGGAAAAAAGTAACAAATAAAAGTAACAAAAAATGTGCTTGTAATTGTTTTGTTATACTTTGATATAAAAAATAAAACAAACAACTGAAGAAGTGTTTCTTTTGTTTCATTTTTTCCTAGCAAAATCTGTTACATTTTCCGTTTCGTTATGCTGTTATTTTTTTCGATCACCCTCCTTGCTTGAATATTTTGCAAACAGTACCATAGAAACTGGCTTATATCATGAAATTAATGCTTAATAGCTATTTTCTTGGTCAAAAAGGGAAAAACAAATTCTTTATTGACATGTACAGGCGACATTGAGTGCCATTGCTATTGGCTAAGTCATTGATCACCAGACCTGACTGTCGATATAGATAATGAAGATCGATAATCGTTAACTCAATAGCAATCGATTATCGATAAATATCGGAGACGTAGATTTGAGCAAAAATGTCTGAAAAAAAAAAAAATTACATCTCTGGTAAGTGGCGACATGCTTTTGCACGGGTTCTTAACAAAAAAAGCGTCCTGAAAATAATTTAGAAGCAAGCCTTGAATACAGTCCTAAAAGTATAATATATTGTGTATATCATTGGATTTATTATCTTCAGTACAATATACAAACACGTACTACTATCACAATCATGTTCACACTTTGATATTTGATCTCACCAAATTAATAGATCCCTTTTCTCTGCCCATTCATCCTATGCTTGACAAAACATACCTAGGTCCTCCCATTGGCCACTCAGCTTGTAAAAACCAAGTTACAGGCGTTCTTACACTGCTAATTACCTCCCAGTTAGCAAGTGCCTGGACCAAAGAGATTACCAGTAACTGGATGTTAGCTGTCAACCGGCCATTGACAGGTTGATTGGCTAATTTAGTCCAGGATGGAGAGAGGATGTCGGATTGTACAGATTGATAGTGTCATTGGGACCAGAAAATGGTGTCTGAATTAGGAATGTACAGATGTCGGATAATTCAATGTTTAATGATGATAATATAGAAGAACGCTGCCGGGACCCCAAAAATATGTCAGAATTCACAGACTGTCGGATAATTCAGATGTCGGATTATACAGAGTACCGTATACAACTTGAAATCATAAGGGCTTTTTATACAACGTGATTGGAGGAGGAGTGAGTGAAGGTTTAATTTTTACATACGCACTCAGCAATATTCCAGCTATATGGCGGCGGTCTAGAAATAATCGAGTCTTGACCAAGACAATCCAGTGATCAACAGCCTTGAGGCATCGATCCTGCGCAATTGGGGAACCAATGACATGGCCAACCAAACTATGCGAGCTTCAGCACCCGATCCCGTTATTAGCCTCTTACGACAAGCATGTATTTACTGAAAGATCAATATTCTAACCCGACCCTTCACGGGTAGAGTGGCAAGTAGAAGTTGAACATACAAAGGGAGTGCGGGGATGGGTCGGGGTGGATTATGGTGCTTCATCTGCAATATGCGAAACACAATAAGTTTCAAAACTTGATAGCAGGCGATTACCGCCACCCAGAGTCAGACGGTGGATAAAGGTGAATACACCTGGGCCAGATAGTCTCTGTTTCCTTCGCGACCTGCCTGGAAGGAGGAACCAGGATGTAAACGGCTTGGGGTGAGTTCAGAAACTGGAATCTGCGCCGCTGCATTTTTAGCGTAGTGTGTCTCATCCTGCTCTCGCTTGACGGTGGTGGTGACTACTGTCTCATCATCGTCAGGACTCCTTTCGTCCGAAAGTAAACATTTATTTTCGGCTATAAAGGGGCCAGCTACTTAATTGTAAAGCAGTTCGAAACAGCAGCCATTTAGTAATTTAAAAGTTCAGAACATTTGGAGTGGATTGGCCACACATTGGAGCTGCTTTCGATGTTCATTCATATGTCATTTGTTGTATGTTATTTTACACTGCTACTGCATTGTTACAGCAGATGCGATAATTGAGTGTAGGTGGAGGTGAGGTGAAATTCAGCTTGTCGTGCT